>NC_053454.1:312500-443314 GCF_015227805.2 Hirundo rustica | reverse complement strand
TCCGTGTGTCCCTGTCTCTGTGCCCCTGTGTCCCTGTGTCCCTGTCCCTGTCCCTGTGTCCCTGTCCCTGTGCCTGTCCCTGTGTCCCTGTGTCCCTGTCCCTGTCCCCCTATCCCTGTCCTTGTCCCTGTCCCTGTCCCTGTGTCCCTGTCCCCCTATCCCTATCCCTGTCCCTGTCCCCCTATCCCTGTCCCTGTCCCCTGTCCCTGTCCCTGTCCCTGTCCCTGTCCCTGTGTCCCTGTCCCTGTCCCTGTCCCTGTCCCTGTCCCTGTCCCTGTGTCCCTGTGTCCCTGTCCCTGTCCCTGTCCCTGTCCCCCTATCCCTGTCCCTGTCCCTCTCCCTGTCCCTGTGTCCCTGTCCCTGTGTCCCTGTCCCTGTGTCCCTGTCCCTGTGTCCCTGTGTCCCTGTGTCCCTATCCCTGTCCCTGTCCCCCTATCCCTGTCCCTGTCCCTGTCCCCCTATCCCTGTCCCTGTGTCCCTGTCCCTGTGTCCCTGTCCCTGTGTCCCTGTCCCTGTCCCCCTATCCCTGTCCTTGTCCCTGTCCCCTGTCCCTGTGTCCCTGTCCCCCTATCCCTATCCCTGTCCCTGTCCCCCTATCCCTGTCCCTGTCCCCTGTCCCTGTCCCTGTCCCTGTCCCTGTCCCTGTGTCCCTGTCCCTGTGTCCCTATCCCTGTCCCTGTCCCTGTCCCTGTGTCCCTGTCCCTGTCCCTGTCCCTGTCCCTGTGTCCCTGTGTCCCTGTC
The DNA here is from genome assembly GCF_015227805.2 of Hirundo rustica. Taxonomy (NCBI): domain Eukaryota; kingdom Metazoa; phylum Chordata; class Aves; order Passeriformes; family Hirundinidae; genus Hirundo; species Hirundo rustica. The sequence continues at coordinate 442,573 of NC_053454.1, read as the reverse complement.
CCTGTCCCTGTCCCTGTCCCCCTATCCCTGTCCCTGTCCCTCTCCCTGTCCCTGTGTCCCTGTGTCCCTGTCCCTGTGTCCCTGTCCCTGTGTCCCTGTGTCCCTGTGTCCCTATCCCTGTCCCTGTCCCCCTATCCCTGTCCCTGTGTCCCTGTCCCTGTGTCCCTGTCCCTGTGTCCCTGTCCCTCTCCCTCTCCCTGTCCCTGTCCCTGTGTCCCTGTGTCCCTGTCCCTGTCCCTGTCCCTGTCCCCTGTCCCTGGCTCCCTGTGTTCCCCCAGCTCCAGTGCCCCTGCACGGTGCGGGTGCTGCAGGGCTCAGCCCTCTGCTCTCAGCGGTGGATCTCCCCCCAAGGTTTGTCCCACACCAGTCCCCTGTGGCTCCCCTGCTGTGGCACCGGCACCGGCACCCCTGGCTGTGTCCAGAGCCCCGGTGACATCCCCGAGCCATCCCAGGTCCCCTGGGACAGGAGGAGGGACAGGGCTGCCCTGTGGCAGCTGCTCTGGCCCTCACTGCCGGGGTTTATTTAACACGTCTTGTGCTTGAGCTGAGCTGCAAATCTTCACCCAGCCCCTCTCCAGCGGCTCAGCCTTTCAGCCGTTCCCTCTCCGTGGCCGGGGCTCGGAGAGGAGCTGGGAATTGTTCTCCTGCAAACAGACAGAGATAAGGCTGCTGGATATTCGGCTTGGCAAACACTCGTTACCTCAGCAGGAAAATCGCCTTGGCAGACAGGACCCAGGACTACTCCAACCATCCATTGCTAATTCATCAGCATGGATTCACCTCCGTGGGGATAATCAGCAGGCTCCAGAAAGGAGTTCATTAGACACTCGGTCCCAGGGATTGTGTTTATCTTCGGAGCACACGCACGCACAGGCACAAAGTTGGTTTTTAATAGCACTCTCTCAGCCCTGCTGATCCTGGATGGAAATGGGAGAAGATTCCTCGGGCACGGGGATGTGACCAGGTTTGGTGTGCCGGGGTCAGGCCCAGGAGGGAAATGCCAGCTGTAGCCACAGGGCAGGGTTTGGGCCTGGCGGTGTGACAGGGAGGGACAGAGGGGACACTTGTCCCCCCATTCTCCTGACCCCCTTCCCTTCGTGCTCCTCCTGGAGCTGGCTGTGGGCCATGGGATGGGAAGGGATGTCCCCAGAGCGTCCTCCTGCAGCTGAGCTCCTCCGCAGGGATGTGGAGCCCAGCAGCAATCCCAGGGCACACACGAAATCCCAGCGTGGTTTGGGTCAGACGGGACCCCAAAGCTCATCTGCTCCTGACCCTCTGTCCTTGGCAGGGATGAAATCCCCCAGAGTAATTCCTGAGCCCCCTGTCCTTGGCAGGGATGAAATCCCCCAGAGTAATTCCTGAGTCCCTGTCCTTTGGCAGGGATGAAATCCCCCAGGGTCATTCCTGAGCCCCCTCTCAGGGATGAAATCCCCAGGGTCATTCCTGAGTCCTCTGTCCCTGGCAGGGATGAAATCCTCAGGGTCATTCCTGAACCGGGTTTAATCCAGCCAAACCCCTCGGGGAGCTGCAGGGCTTTTCCAGGCGCCTCCCACAGGGATCCAGACATCAAATCCCGGCTCAGCAGGGCCCAGCACTGCTCCTGTGGGCAGGGAGAGAGGAGCCTGCAGGAAACCAGAAACTAAAACTGGAGATGAGGAGGGTCTCAGAGGAGCACAGTGCCGAAAACCTCTGCTGGTGGAACGAGTGTAACTCACATTCCAGGAGGAGCATCCATGGGCAGAGCTGGTCGGGAGCTGTGCCATTGTCACCTGAGTGAATTCTCTCTGACACTGAGGGTGCTCGGTGGGGACATGGAGAGCAGGAGGAGCTGATGCCTGTGCTGGTGGGAAATGTCCATGTAAATTAATGTGGGAAACCTGGAATGCCTGGAGATCCAGCAGCCTGGAGCTGGTGAGTCGTGGAGGTACCACACCTTGGAGAACACCAGCCCCAGGGAATGTCACACCTCGGAGAACACCAGCCCCTGAAGTGTCACACTCTGTGGAACACCATTCCCTGGGGATGTCACACCTTGGGAACACCATTCCCTGGGGATGTCACACCTTACAGAACACCATTCCCTGGGGATGTCACACCTTGGAGAACACCATTCCCTGGGGATGTCACACCTCGGAGAACACCATTCCCTGGAGATGTCACACCTTAGAGAACACCATTCCCTGGAGATGTCACACTTTGGAGAACATCATTCCCTGGAGATGTCACACTTTGGAGAATACCATTCCCTGGGGATGTCACACCTTGGAGAACACCAGCCCCTGGAGTGTCACACCTTGGGAACACCATTCCCTGGGGATGTCACACCTTGGGAACACCATTCCCTGGGGATGTCACACCTTGGAGAACACCAGCCCCTGGAGTGTCACAGCGAGGGAACACCATTCCCTGGAGTGTCACACTTTGTGGAACACCATTCCCTGGGGATGTCACACCTTGGGAACACCATTCCCTGGGGATGTCACACCTTGTGGAACACCATTCCCTGGAGTGTCACACCTTGGAGAACACCAGCCCCTGGAGTGTCACAGGTGGGGAACAGCATTCCGTGGAGATGTCACACCTTGGGAACACCATTCCCTGGGGATGTCACACTTTGTGGAACACCATTCCCTGGGGATGTCACACTTTGGAGAACACCATTCCCTGGGGATGTCACACTTTGTGGAACACCATTCCCTGGGGTTGTCACACCTTGGGAACACCATTCCCTGGAGTGTCACACCTTGGGAACACCATTCCCTGGGGATGTCACACCTTGTGGAACACCATTCCCTGGAGTGTCACACCTTGGAGAACACCAGCCCCTGGAGTGTCACAGGTGGGGAACAGCATTCCGTGGAGATGTCACACCTTGGGAACACCATTCCCTGGGGATGTCACACTTTGTGGAACACCATTCCCTGGGGATGTCACACTTTGGAGAACACCATTCCCTGGGGATGTCACACTTTGGGAACACCATTCCCTGGGGATGTCACACTTTGGAGAACACCATTCCCTGGGGATGTCACACTTTGGGAACACCATTCCCTGGGGATGTCACACTTTGGAGAACACTATTCCCTGGGGATGTCACACTCTGTGGAACACCATTCCCTGGGGATGTCACACTCTGTGGAACACCATTCCCTGGAGTGTCACACCTTGGAGAACACCATTCCCTGGAGATGTCACACCTTGGGAACACCATTCCCTGGGGATGTCACACCTTGGGAACACCATTCCCTGGGGATGTCACACTCTGTGGAACACCATTCCCTGGGGATGTCACACTTTGTGGAACACCATTCCCTGGAGATGTCACACCTTGGAGAACACCATTCCCTGGGGATGTCACACTCTGTGGAACACCATTCCCTGGGGATGTCACACTCTGTGGAACACCATTCCCTGGGGATGTCACACCTTGTGGAACACCATTCCCTGGGGATGTCACACCTTGGGAACACCATTCCCTGGGGATGTCACACTCTGTGGAACACCATTCCCTGGGGATGTCACACTCTGTGGAACACCATTCCCTGGGGATGTCACACTTTGTGGAACACCATTCCCTGGGGATGTCACACCTTAGAGAACACCATTCCCTGGGGATGTCACACCTTGGAGAACACCATTCCCTGGGGATGTCACACTCTGTGGAACACCATTCCCTGGGGATGTCACACTCTGTGGAACACCAGCCCCTGGTCTCTATTTCTGTCCCTGTCCCCAGCAATGTTTTTACAATTCCCGACAGAGCCCCTGGAGTTTGCAGCAATGTCCAGGGTGGATAAAGCTCATTTGGGGTGGGATTTTTGCCTCCCCTGAACGTTTTGGCCTGAGGGGCCCTGGCACAGGTTGTCCAGAGCACCTGTGGCTGCCCCATCCCTGGAGGTGTCCGAGGCCAGGCCGGACACCTGGTGCAGCAGAAGGTGACCCTGCCCACGGTGGTTTCCAAGGTCCCTTCAGAGCCAAACCGTTCCATTTCCATTCAGAAAAGTCTCCGTGGATTTACTGGATTTACTGGCACCGGCCAAGAGATGGGAGACGCAGTTCCTGGAACACCGAGGTCCGAGTCTGTCCTTGCCCAAGTACGAACTCGGTAACCCTGCTCTAAATTTAACTCTGATGTTTTCCAAAGCAAAAAGCCACAAGCTGCTCTTTACAGGCAGCACAAGCACACACACAAAAAAAATCATAAAAAAAGCAACATTAAAAATAAACAAAAAGACAAAGCAAAACATAACTGTGCAAATAAATACCCTTCGCAATTTGGATGCTTTATGGTGAGGGAAACGCTCTGAATATCTAATCCAGGCAGTTCTATTGCCAAGCAAATGTCACATAAAACCGGAAGAATCATGGCATAGATCAGGGCGATAAAAAAGGACAACACAATCTAATCAGATGTGACAGATGCAGCCCAATTCCACAGAACGACCAGAGCCAGCGGGGATTTGTTCGGGATGCACCTCTCGCTCCTTCCCAACCTTCTCCTCTCCTTCCAAATATTCAATCCTGGCTTCATCTGAGGGGAAAATAAATTGCATTTAAAAGCTCTCCGGAGGTGTCCAAGCTGCTCATGAGAAGAGCACTGAGAGCTGGGGGGGACTGGGAGTGTTCTGAAAATCACGGAATCCCGGGCTGGTTTGGGCGGGAAGAGACCTCAGAGATGATCCCATTCCACCCTGCCACGGGCAGGGACTCCTGGATTTTGGTTTTTCCTTGGCCTAGAAGCCAAGAGTGTTTGGAACAGTGGGGACCTGCCTGGGGTCACTCACAGCAAGGAGCAGGACGTGAGCAATCCCAGCTCTGCCAGGGCTCCCTGTGCCACCACTGGTGGCCACTCCGAGGTCCCCAGCCCTGGGGGGTGTCTGGGACAGGCTGGAGCATCTCCCAGCACTGGGGCAGGGTGTGAGAGCCCTTCCCAGCCCCTGGGGTTCCGTCGGTTCTGCCCGATCCCTACAATCCCCTGGGGAATGACGGGGTGGCCTGTGGGATGTCAGTGGAGTGACCGTCACCTGTGCTGGGTGACTCCTGTGCCCCTGGACACCCAGCACAGCCCCCGGGAGCTGACCCACTGCCGAGTGCCCTTCCCAGGCCAAGCTGGCTGTAATTCCTGGTTTGATCCCTGCCCCGCTCCAAGCTCTGCCCCCGGGATCTGGCTCTCTCTCTCCAGGCGGTGCCACCTTCCTGCCCTGCTCCAAGCTCTGCCCTCGGGATCTGGTTCCCTCTCTCCAGGCGGTGCCACCTTCCTGCCCTGCTCCACGCTCTGCCCTCGGGATCTGGCTCTCTCTCTCCAGGCAGTGCCACCTTCCTGCCCTGCTCCACGCTCTGCCCTCGGGATCTGGCTCTGTCTCTCCAGGTGGTGCCACCTTCCTGCCCTGCTCCACGCTCTGCCCTCGGGATCTGGTTCCCTCTCTCCAGGCAGTGCCACCTTCCTGCCCTGCTCCACGCTCTGCCCTCAGGATCTGGTTCTCTCTCTCCAGGTGGTGCCACCTTCCTGCCCTTCTCCGAGCTCTGCCCTTGGGATCTGGCTCTGTCTCTCCAGGTGGTGCCACCTTCCTGCCCTGCTCCAAGCTTTGCTCTTGGGATCTGGTTCCCTCTCTCCAGGTGGTGCCACCTTCCTGCCCCTCAGGAGGGGCCTCACTGCACATCCCAGCCTCCCCTCGGCCTCCCTCCCTCAAGTGACCCAGCCCGAGCTCCCGTTCCCACTTCCCAGTCCCTCCTCTCCCCGTGCTCGCTCTCGGTGACACCACAGCACTGTCACTGTCACTGCTGCATTCCCGGGGGACAGCTGGGCCTCTCCAAAATCCCTGCCCTGGCATCCAAACCTTGCCCCATCTTCATCACACCATCACCATCCTCACATCATCATCACCACGCCGTGAGCCTCGGTGCTGGGGACACCCCGGGCACTGTTACGGAATCATGGGACGGTTTGGGGTGATTTAGGGACCCCAAATCCCCCCCAGTGCCACCCCTGCCATGGCAGGGACGCCTCCCACTGCTCCCAGCCCCGGTGCCCAGCCTGGCCTGGGGCACCGCCAGGGATCCAGGGGCAGCCACAGCTGCTCTGGGCGCCCTGTGCCAGGGGCCCTCACCCTCTGGATAAAGAATTTAATCCCCACATCTCATTTCAATACCTCAGCCCACCTAAATGACCCCGCTCAGGGATTGCTCCTGTCCCTGTCCCCGTGTCCCCTGGGCTGCCCTGTGCCTGCAGCACGTTCTGCCAGGCTCTGGGTCTCCTGTGCCCTCACCAGGGGTCACCGGCTGTCACAGGGAGGGCTCGTGGGCACCACCCCTTCCCTGGGAATGTTTCCCACCTGTTGGCACAAGCTGAGGGCAGCCAAGGGCTTTGAATCCCTTTAACGTGGGCCGTGTTCGTCCAGATCATCCCAGCTGTCCATCCCAGGCGGGGAGTGGGAGATGTGCCAGGTCAGGAGAGCAGCTCTGCTGTGAACAGCCCCAGTGCTGGGCACTGCCCTGGCTCTCACAGAGACTCCGAGAAAACGATGTGACTCCAGCATTTGGGGTAATTTGGCTGCAGAGTGCCTTAAACCCGGGGTTTTGCACACAATGACCCAAACAGAGCACGGCCTGGAGCAGAGCACGGCCTGGAGCAGAGCGCGGCCTGGAGCAGAGCACAGCATTTCCCAGGAGCAGGGGTGACCCTGCAGCCCATCCTCCATCCTCCATCCTCCATCCTCCAGCCTCCATCCTCCAGCCTCCATCCTTCCTCCTCCATCCTCCAGCCTTCCTCCTCCATCCTCCATCCTCCAGCCTTTCTCCTCCTCCTCCAGCCTCCAGCCTTCCTTCTCCATCCTCCAGCCTCCATCCTCCAGCCTCCATCCTTCCTCCTCCTCCTCCAGCCTTCCTCCTCTATCCTCCATCCTCCAGCCTCCATCCTCCATCCTCCAGCCTCCAGCCTCCAGCCTCCACCCTTCCTCCCCCTCCTCCTCCTCCCTGGGTGCCAGGGTTTGCTGTGCACTCCCTGAGCGTGCGCTGCCTTCCCTGCCCGGGGCTCTTCCCTGCGGCTCTGCGGGGCTGGAAAGATGGAAAAAAACATCTTCAGTAAAAGAGAGAGAGAGAGGTGTGTGTGTGGGGGGGGATGTGTTACTGTGTGTGTGTGTGTGTCTGTGTGTGTGTCCGTCTGTGTCCGCGTGTCCCTGTGTCCCTGTGTGTGTCCCTGTCTGTCTGTCTGTCCCTGTGTGTGTCCCTGTCTGTCTGTCTGTCCCCATGTCCCCGTGTCCCTGTCTGTCTGCCTGTCTGTCCATGTGTCTTGGTGTCCTGGTGTGTGTCCCGGTGTCCTGGTGTGTGTCCCTGTCTGTCTGTCTGTCCGTGTATCCCGGTGTCCCTGTCTGTCTGTCTGTCTGTGTGTCCCCATGTCCCTGTCTGTCTGTCTGTCCCTGTGTGTATCCCTGTCTCTCTGCCTGTCCCCATGTCCCTGTGTCCCTGCCTGTCTGTCTGTCCCTGTGTCCCCATGTCCCTGTCTGTCTGCCTGTCTGTCTGTGTGTCCTGGTGTGTGTCCCTGTCTGTCTGTCTGTCCGTGTATCCCGGTGTCCCTGTCTGTCTGTCCGTGTGTCCCGGTGTCCCTGTGTGTGTCCCTGTCTTTCTGTCTCTCCCTGTGTCCCTGTCTGTCTGTCTGTCCGTCTGTCCCGGTGTCCCTGTCTGTCTGTCTGTCCATGTGTCCCTGTGTCCCTGTGTGTGTCCCTGTCTGTCTGTCTGTCCATGTATCCCAGTGTCCCTGTCTGTCGGTCTGTCCATGTGTCCCTGTGTCCCTGTGTGTGTCCCTGTCTGTCTGTCTGTCCCTGTGTCCCCGTGTCCCTGTCTGTCGGTCTGTCCCTGTGTGTGTCCCTGTCTCTCTGTCTCTCCCTGTGTCCCTGTGTCTCTGTCTGTTTGTCTGTCCGTCTGTCCCGGTGTCCCGGTGTGTGTCCCTGTCTGTCTGTCCGTGTATCCCGGTGTCCCGGTGTGTGACCCTGTCTGTCTGTCTGTCCCTGTGTCCCCGTGTCCCTGTCTGTCGGTCTGTCCCTGTGTCCCTGTCTGTCTGTCTGTCCGTGTATCCCGGTGTCCCGGTGTGTGTCCCTGTCTCTCTGTCTGTCTGTCCCGGTGTCCCTGTGTGTGTCCCTGTCTCTCTGTCTCTCCCTGTGTCCCTGTCTGTCTGTCTGTCCCTCTGTCCCGGTGTCCCTGTCTGTCTGTCTGTCTCTCCGTGTGTCCCGGTGTGTGTCCCTGTCTGTCTGTCTGTCTGTCCGTGTGTCCCGGTGTCCCGGTGTGTGTCCCTGTGTCCCTGTCTGTCTGTCCGTCTGTCCGTCTGTCCCGGTGTGTGCCCAGTGGATCCCTCAGGCCCACACCGGCAGGGAAGCCCCGGCACAGCCGCTCTGTTCCGAACCCGCGGCCCTGTGTCTGCGCGGGGGCGTGTGCCGCGGGGACAGGACAGAGCTCTCCCAGACACAGAGGTGACCCCAACCTCGTGTTGGACATAAATTTACGTTTGGGCACAAGCTCCCTCTGTCCAGCCCTTCCAGGAGCAGAGAGCATCGGGAATATTTCAGCGGTGGTGCACCCGCTGCTTCCAGCACTTACATCTTTCTGCCTTTTTATTTCTTCCCTCTCTGTAATTAATTTGTGAGAACTCTTGTAGTTGTGGAGGAAAGGTGAAAAATGAGGCCTCAAGCAACTTAAATATGGGCAGACTGAGGAGCAGCACCTTTGCAAAAAGACTTTAACCTCGAGCTGGTGATGTGGGAGAGGATGGTGGGGCTCACTCCTGATCCTGTGATCGCTGGTGGCACCGGTCTCCTCAGCACAGGATCTGCTCAGGCCTTGCTCAGTGAAAGGACATTCTCAGGGCTCCAGTGCACCCCGGTTCTACCCCCAAATACCGGTTCAGAGACGGGGCAGGTGGAGCAGCACCACGTTCCCACTTGGAGCAGGGCACGGTGATAACTCGTTCCTGCCATTGGAGCGACGCCTCGATGACAGCAGAGGAGAGCTCGGGGCAGAGGCCGAGAGCAGCTGCCGTCAAACCCCGCTGAGCAGGGACCCCCCTGACCTCCACAGCGTCCTCCCGCAGTGATGCAGGGACCCCCCTGTCCCTCACAGCATCATCCTGCAGTGATGGAGGGAGCCCCTGTCCCTCACAGCATCCTCCCGCAGTGATGCAGGGACCCCCCTGACCTCCACAGCGTCCTCCCGCAGTGATGCAGGGACCCCCCTGTCCCACACAGCGTCATCCCGCAGTGATGCAGGGACACGGGTCCTGCACAGCGTCCTCCGGCAGTGATGGAGGGACCCCCCTGTCCCTCACAGCATCCTCCCGCAGTGATGCAGGGACCCCCTGTCCCTCACAGCATCATCCTGCAGTGATGCAGGGACCCCTGTCCCTCACAGCGTCCTCCCGCAGTGATGGAGGGGCTACAGAGAAAATCCAGAACCACCCGGAGCAGCCTCCTGGGCACCGAAGATGCCAGCCCAGGCGTTGCCCCTCGTTACCGTAACTGGGAGCGCGGAGCTGTTCGGTGCCGGTGCCGAGCCCGCTGTGCCTCCCGCAGAGCCTTTAGAGGCGCTTTGCGAAAAGAGCTCGGGCCCTGGGCTAAGAGCAGCCCACCGGCGCAATTAAACCCGCGCTGGTCACTTTTCAGCCTCCGTGGGCAGGAAAAGGCTGGAAATGTCGCAGCAGCAATCAGCCGTGCTCGGTGCTGCGTTTTTGGGCAGGGAGCGGGTGGAGGGATGCGGGACGGAGCCGCCGCTCTCGCAGCCGAGCGCAAACCAGCAGCGATGTTCACCCGGCAGGATTCAGCGATGCTGCTGCTCCTCCTGCCCCGAGGGAGGCACGGCTGCCAGGGGAGCTCTGCACGGTGTCCCCGGGACAAGGAGCGGCCCTGCCTCGGGTGGCGCGGGTGACAGCGCTGCCCCGCCGTGCTCGGTGCTCTCCTGCCTCTTTCCCTGCGGCAGGGGAAGGGACCCGGTGCCCTGCGCTGGGGCGCCCCGGGGCACCTCTGGCCAAGGCTTTGCACGCCCAGGGTCCCCCAGCCCCGCCGGGACTCAGGGTGGCACTGTCACCTCCCTGCCGCGGCCGGGGCGGGTGGCACTGTCACCTCCCTGCCGCGGCCGGGGCGGGTGGCACTGTCACCTCCCTGCCGCGGCCGGGGCGGGTGGCACAGGCTCTTGCGGGTCTGGCTCGGCCTCCCAAATTCCTGCCCTCCCTCTGCTGATGGGATGCGGATCCTTAGAGGTGACAGAGCCAGAGAACCCCGCACGGGGCCGGGCCAGAAGGGACCCTAGAGCCCAGCCAGTTCCAGCCCCGGCATGGGTGGGGACACCTCCCCGCAGCCCGGGCTGCCCTCCCCACCCAAAGCGCTCTGCTTTGATCGTTCTCGGCTGCCCCGGCGCATCTGGGCGCTCCCTGGGCAGGAGGGAAGAGGTGAACCCTCTGGAGGTGCAGCAGCGGCCGCCCCTGCCCCTGGAGCTGAGGGGACCCTCCGGGAGCCGCCCTGGGGCTCGGCGTCACCCAGCTGTCACTTGGGCTGCAGAAACCCTGCAGAAGTGCGAGGCTTTTGTGACTCAACCGCTGCGGCCCGTGGGCATCAGCCAGGGCACTTCCCTGGTGCGGCTGCCTGCCTGTGACATCTCCAGCGACAGCGGCAGAAAGCAAATAAAAACCAAGCAGCTCCTCCGGGGTGCCGGTGTCTGCAGGCTGCACACGCTGCTCCGCTCGAGGCGCGGCGGGGAGAAGGGTGGATTGCACACGACAGAAGTTGTCACTTAGAGCAGGATTCATTTGTCCGCACTCAGATGGATCTGACCCACTTTCAGCTGTCTGCCCGCCAAGGGATGGATGGCAGCTGAACGGAGCTCAGCCGAGGGACGGCAGTCGTAAATACCTGCAGTTATCAGAGCTGCCAGACACACAGAGGTGGGAGGGAAACACGATCGGGGCCGTGCTTCACATCACAGGAGCCTGCAGAGGTTCCTGGGCAGAGCAGGTCCCTGCTGGAACCCCGTGTTCCCTCTGTGTCCCCGTGGATGCACATCCACCCGGCTTTCCACGGATTCTCAGGAAGGTTTGGGTTGCAAAGGACCCTGAAGACAATTTAATTCCACCCCTGCCGTGGCAGGGACACCTCCCACTGTCCCAGGCTGCTCCCAGCCCCAGCGTCCAGCCTGGCCTTGGGCAACCCAGGGATCCAGGGGCTGCTCTGGGCACCCCGTGCCAGGGCCTCAACACCCTGCCAGGGAACAATTCCTGCCCAAAATCCGATTCTTCTGCCAGGGACTCTGAAAAAGCAGGACTTTGCAGAGTTTCTGTGTTTTGCACAAGCTTCCAAAGCAGTAAAATCCCTCCAGGAACTGCAGCTTCGTGCTTCCAGCAGGACTTGGGCTGCAGCTCAGAGCTGCTAACTCGGGATGACACCAATTGTCAGCTCCTATCAAGACTGGGATAAAGGCTTTATCAGGCAAACTGGGGCTGTTGCCGCTGCCCTAATGCTATTTTAAGTGACTCTTTCTCCATTACGAGGGAGACCTCTGAAGGATGAGGGCTGCTGCTCCAGAGTGGATCCTCTGGGCTTCTGACTGGCTGCTCACAAAGAAATCCTCCTCTCACAAAGAAAGCTCCCCCCTGTAGGAGCCCTGTCCTGCTCCTCCACAGTCTCGTGGTAATTCCATTTCCTTCCGGGGGACGGAGTGTTCCAACACTCGTTAAATTGCCGTTTCTCTCAGCAGGCTCCGGGACTCCGCTCTCTGGCGTCCCAGGAGGAGGAGATTCCCTTGTGCTGGGCCGAGCTGGGATCCGCTCAAGGGCAGGGCACTCTGCTCTGCCGAGGTCTGAAGGCCTTTGCTTGGGCTAAAACTCGGTGGGAGTCACTGGATTCCCTCCAGGGGATGGCTGCTTACACCACCCGAGGCTCTGCCCACCGGCTGGATAACCTCTGGGTTCTCCTGGACCGAACTTCTCCTGACCCGGGGCACTCCCGGCTGGAAATGCACCCCGAGCACATCCCTTCCCTCGGGCAGCAGGGTCACGGTGCCTCCACCCCGGCTGCCCCAGAGCCACCCTGGACTGAGTGGCAGCTCCTGGGCCGTGTCCTGCCGTCCTTCCCTGGGAGCTCCCCACAGCCCAGGGAGGCAGGGATCCTTCCTGGCAGGGGCAGGGATCCCTCCTGGCAGCCCAGGGATCCCTCCTGGCAGCACAGGGATCCCTCCTGGCAGGGGCAGGGATCCCTCCCCACAGCCCAGGGATCCCTCCTGGCAGGGCAGTGCCGCTTCTCTCCGGCTCACCTGAGCGTGGCTGTGCCGGGGATGGGCAGGGCGGCCGTATTGCTTCTGACAGCAGCAGTTTTTCCTCTCTGTTCCCATTACAAATCCCCCCTTCCTTGGCATTTGGCCATCTGGGAGAGTTATTCTGGCTCCCGGCCTCGGCGTGGGAGGTGCTGAGCGTTGGGCTGCCCGTGGTGGGGAGAGCTGGGCTGCCGAATAATACAGAGCTGCAAATGCTCATGCAGATGGATTAGAGGATGTTTCCATTAAAATCCTGCCTGCCTCTCCACTCTGCAGCATAAATAATGGTGGTGTGAGTGTCAGGATGCTGAAGGCTTAGGAGAAATATTCACTAGGCTTTGGCAAAACTCTTATCCCTGTTTAGCAGAGCAGGCAGCGGCTCGGGTGTGCAGAACTGGAAGTTGAATCCCAGAATCCCAGAGTGGTTTGGGATAAAAGGAAGGGATAAAAGCTCCCCATTCCACCCCCTGCCCTGGCAGGGACACCTCCCACCATCCCAGGGCTCCGAGCCCTGAGCAGCCTGGCCTGGGACACTGCCAGGGATCTAGGGGCAGCCACAGCTGCTCTGGGCAACAGAGCAGTGAAAGGCTGAAGTTGGAATGAGATGAAAACCAGGGAATGGAGGCAGAAAAGCCGCAGCAGCTTTGAGATCCACACTCCTGGATGCAGAGTGTGCGGAAGAACCCACACCCGGCAGGGTTTAGGACCTGGCAGACAGGGATGGCAGAACAGCCTCAGCACAGCGCCGTGCCAGTGACGCAAGGACAGAAGGGGACCCGGGAGAAAATCCAGCTCCCAGCAGCAGCTGCTGGCAGCGTTTGGGCAGAGCAGGGACAGCCCCACCCTGCTCTGCTCAGCGTGCCCGTGCGCCTCCCACCTTGCCACGGACCCCATCCCGGGCACACCTGGCTCCCCAGTTCCCGACCCCCAGCCGGCTGAGGGAGGATGAAGCCGTTTTAGGCTCACCCAAACCGAGTGCTGGGGTTTGGCACCAAAAGGAGCAGGAGCAGTCCCGTGCCAGCAGGAGGGTCACCAACACCGCGGGAGGACTCCCTGCCCTCGCCCCCGCGTCTGTCCCGGCTGAGACAAAAGCTGCCACAGGCAGCGGAGGTCAGGGAGTAAAGCGCAGCTCGGGGCAAGGCTGGCTGGGCAATCTGCATCCTGCTCACTCCCCGCGAACTCCAGCAGCTGAGCCCACACCGCCTTCCCCTTTCACTGCCCGTCGCGGAGCAGAGAGAGAGGATTTCCAGAACAAAAGCCGCAGCACAAAGCGATGGATCCAGGCAGCCCAGGAGCTGCTCCTTTAACCCGGCTCTGCAAACGGCTGAGCAGGTTCTGCAGACGAGGTCAGCCCAAGGTAAAGCACCCTGCGTGGAAATTTCTGGATTGTCTGATTTGAGCTTTGCAGAGTTAGAAGTTGCTGCAGGTAAAGCTCTTGTAGTGGGCAGTGGTGGGAGGCCTGAACTACAGCTCTGCACCTGCTCTGGGTGTAAAATCCACATTTCCACAGCGCAGATCAATTCCTTGGGCTCCTCAGCAATTCTTCAAAAATTAATTAAAGCAGTTTTTCACTTGTGAAATGACAGCCCATCAGCAGATCTCGGACACAGGGTGGCTTTTTGTCGCTCTTCCACACTTCATAATCCCTGAGCTCAGCTCAGGAGGGGCCTGTCAAGGCAAAGCTTTGCTCTGTGAGCCAGCTGCTTTCCCTTTGCCATCCTGCTCAGTGAGAGGAGCAGCCTTGGCATGCTCTGGGATGAGCTCCTGGTGCCCAAGAGCTGCTTTGTCCTGCCCTGGAGCTGCCTTGACCATGTCAGGACCACAACAAGAGGACAAAGTCTCCCCATGGAGATGCCAACTCCAGAAACCTCCCTGGGCGGGGTTCCAGCAGGATGAAGGCAAAGGGGACTGGCAATGTTCCTTGGGAAGAGGTGTTCTGAGGGCTGGGAAGCGCGTGGACACTGCTGGCACAAAGGGCTGGGTGCTGGGATTGTGCTCAGGACAGCCCTTGTCCCTGTGCTGCCAGCTTCTCCCAGAACCTAAAGGAAAATGCTGGGGGGAAAATTTCTTTCAGAATTCCCTGCTCAGAGCAAAATCCTTTTGCCATTGCTACGAGGATTGTAAGAGAGAAATGGAAAATCTCTCCATCTGTCCGGCCAAATCTCTTATCTGCCTTTCCTTCCTCCACTGACAAGGACTGCAGGGGATATTTGTGAATCTGGCCTCAGAACACCTCGGTGATCTGAGGCTGCTTTCTCCTTTTGGATGAAGGGAGAGAAGCCCTGGGGTGAGGAAGGGCTGGATCTCCACCAGCCCCTTTGAAGGTCTGTCTCTTCATGTCACAGCAGGACGTGCCAGATGCCTTGTGGTCAGGAACAAATCTGGCTCTTTTATTTTTTGGTGTTTCTAACAGGAACTGAGCTCTTTGAAATCTCTGGCCTGATAAAACTTGTTAAAAAATCACGTGGGCAGCCTGAGACAGAGCCATGTTTTTTAACTCTTTCCCAAATCCAGTCACTGAGGAGAGGAAAATTCTCTGTCTGGGAAGATTTGCCTGACTCCTGATCAGCCACAGGCAGGAAAACGGCTCCTGTCCGAGCAGGGAAGGGAAAAAGGTTCCTTCTGCTGCTGAGCCCCGCTTACAGCCCCAGCTGGGGAGGGACAATTCACAGCATCATGGAAGGGTTGGGTTGGGCTGGGTTGAGTTGGGTTGGGTTGGGTGGGGTTGGGTTGGGTGGAGTTGGGTTGGGTGGGGTTGGGTTGGGTGGGGTTGGGTTGGGTGGGGTTGGTTTGGGTTGGGTGGGGTTGAGTTGGGTGGGGTTGGGTTGGTTGGGTGGGGTTGGGTTGGGTTGGGTTGGGTGGAGTTGGGTTGGGTGGAGTTGGGTTGGGTGGGGTTGGGTTAGGTTGGGTTGGATGAGGTTGGGCTGGGTTGGGTTGGGTTGGGTTGGGTGGGGTGGGGTTGGGTTGGGCTGGGTGGGTTTGGGTTGGTTTGGTTTGGGTTGGGTTGGGCTGGGTTGTGTTGGGCTGGGTTGGGTTGGGTTGGGTGGGGTTGGGTTGGGTGGGGTTGGGTTGGGTTGTGTTGGGCTGGGTTGGGTGGGGTTGGGTTGGGTTGGGCTGGGTTGGGCTGGGTTGGGTGGGGTTGTGTTGGGTGGGGTTGGGTTGGTTTGGGTGGGGTTGGTTTGGGTTGGGTGGGGTTGAGTTGGGTGGGGTTGGGTTGGTTTGGGTTAGGTTGGGTTGGGTGGGGTTGGGTTGGGCTGGGTGGGGTTGGGTTGGGTGGGACCTCACAGAATCACAGAATCACAGAATCACAGAATTTTTAGGTTGGAAGAGACCTTCAAGATCATCGAGTCCAACCCACCTCTAATACCTCAACTAGACCATGGCACCAAGTGCCACATCCAGTCTTTTTTAAAACACTTCTAGGGATGGTGACTCCACCACCTCCCCAGGCAAGACATTCCAGTACTTTATCACTCTTTCCATGAAAAACTTTTTCCTGATATCCAGCCCGTATCTCACTTGTCGCAGCTTGAGACTGTGTCACAGTGTCACAGACCATCCACCCCAATCCCCCTGCCACGGGCAGGGACACTCCCGCCGGGAAGAGGTTTAGAGGAGCCAGGCCGAATGATCCCAGCCTGAGCTCCTCTCTCCAGCCTTGTCCATTGCTCCTGAAGGAGCTGACGTGCCTCCAGTGCCTGAGAGGAGTTTGCAGCAGTTTAAAGGGTATTCCGGGGTTTCAGGTGCCACAATCCGACCTCACTTTGGAGCTGATTTTCCTTTAAGCCTTGGAGCTTCTTGAAGTCAAGGAGAAAACAAGAGCAGCCATGATTCAGGTGGTAAAAAGATGGATTCTGGCCACTGTATTCAGCTGGATTGCCATGGATTCTGGACTGGGAAATAAAGAGCACTTCCCAGCCACGGATGTGTCCAAGGCCAGGTTGGATGGGGCTTGGAGCAGCCTGGGACAGTGGGAGGTGTCCCTGCCCATGACAGGGATGGGCTTTAAGGTCACTTCCCACACAACCCCCTTCCATGATTCCACAATTGCATGATTGCATGATTCCATGATTCCACGATTCCACGATTCCATGATTCCATGAGGGATCCCCAGCTGGAAGCCTGGGCACCCCCCCTGTGTGGAACTGTGTTCAAACACGGGCTGAGAGCTGTGTTTGGACCGTTCCCTGGTGCCCAGGGTTAGGGTTAGGGTTAGTTTCCCAGATTCCCAGTTCGTCTGGGCCATCCAACAAGGGATATTTCTGTGTCAGAAATGCCCCCTCCCCTCTCCCTCCAGGGACTCTGGCCCGCGTTCCTTTGGAGACGGGAAGGTGTCGAACGTGTGCCAAGGGCTGAGAACGCCGCAACCCGTAGGAAAGCGGGGCTTTGGCAGTGCTGCAGGAGAGGTGCGTGACAGCTCCACGGGAGCACTGTCACCCGCTGCCAGGGCCAGGCTTGGCAGGGAAATGCGCCTTTGCAGGAGGTTCAACTCCCGGAGGCTGTGCCAGCCTGAGGTGACAGGGACAAGGGTCAAATGGGGAGAAGGATCCTGTGCAGCCACTTCAACTCACAGGGAAAGAGGAATTCAGCAGTGGCTGCTCCTCACCGGACTTTGGTACGGAGTTTTATGAGGAGAAGTTTCTGTGGGACCCAGTCTGGACAAGAGTGGGGTCACTGCTGGGCTGATCTTGGGAGAGTAAAGCCCAGATGTGGAATCCAGAGGAACTCATCCTCCTTCAAACATTTCTGGGTCTGGGGGGGATGGTTAGAGGGCTCAGCAGATGGAGAATCGTGGAACCAGGGAATGATTTTGGTTGGAAGTGACCTTAAATCCCACCCAGTGCCAACCCTGCCATAGCAGGGACACCTCCCACTGTCCCATCTGGGTCCAAGTCCCAGTGTCCAGCCTGGCCTTGGGCACTGCCAGGGATCCAGGGGCAGCCACAGCTGCTCTGGGCACCCTGTGCCAGGGGCTGCCCACCCTCACAATAAAGATTTTTTTCCCACCCACTCCTTTACCATTTAAAACCATCCCCCTCGTCCTGTCACTACGGGAATCACAAAGGTCAGAAATGACCCCTGAGATCCCCAAGTCCAGCCCTGAACCCGCCGTGTTCACCACGACCACGTCCCCAGGTGCCACATCCACAGGCTTTGGGACACCTCCAGGGATGGGGATTCCAGCACTGCTGGACACCCTCTGCCCATCCCTGCCCACCCTTCACCCCAAGGAATTTTTCTGGTGTCCAACCTAACCCGGCTCTGGTGCAGCCTGAGGCCGTCTCCCCTGGCCCCGTCCCACGCAGCGTGCAGGAGGGAGCAGAGGCCGTGGTCCCGGGGAGCGGGAGCTGTCCCAGAGGCTGTCAGACCCCCGAGAGCCCGGGCAGGATCTGGGCTCAGCTCCCAGGCTCTGGCCATGCCCACGGGAGATCAGAACCTTTTCTGAGAAGCAGAAGCTGCAGGAGTCCCGGCAGCTGCACGGGAGCTCCTGGGGCTGAAGGGGCTTGGGGCATCCTTGGCTTCACAAACAACGGATGTTTCAGCGGAAAGGGGAGCTTGGATCATCCCTGCTCCTGCAGGAAGGCTCCGTCCAGCCTGGGATCGACAGGTGACTGGGGAAGGTTGAGGGAAGAGCCGAGAAAACGCTCGAAGGGTTGGAAACCTGCTTATTGCGAGAAGCTCCGGGATCTCGGTGTGTTTAGCTTAACAAAGAGAGGATTAAGGAGAGGCTTTCTGGAGAGCAGAAATCGATGGCGGGGGATTTCTGTCCCCGCAGACAGCAGTGTAAGAGGGGAGGCGGGCAGCTGAGAGCAGCAGGGGCGCGGGCTGGCGGCACGGAGGGCATCGCCGATGGGCGATCCGGGACCGCGCCCCGGAGCACCGAGCGGTTTGCACCCGCCCCGGCCGGGCTTCAAAAGCAGGGATTCTCCTTTGATCCCTGACATTGGATCTGAGGTGGGAATTAGCGCACAAAGCTCAGGGGTCAGGCTGGTGAGCAGGTCGGAGAAAGTGATCCTGATGGATTTTGTTCATGCTCTCCTGAAAAATCTATGAAGTCCCAAACGCAGCTGATTTTTTGGGGAGGGCGCTGAGAGGGAATTGAGTGGGCTCAAAGCTGTTAGAGGCAGAGCAGAATCAATCACCATAATCAAAGCAGAGCTGCCTGATGACACCGAGGGCTGAACAATGAACATTCACATAAATCCACCGCACTGATTAGGCAGAAAAGCCCAGATAGTCAATATTCCCATTAAACATCCATCAGAAAGTGCTTCCCAGATTGCACTCCCATTTGGGAATTTCTCCATTTCATAGGCAATTGAAGCTGTTTAGCTGATGATTGCTGTTGGATAACACCCCCTCCCCTGGATGTAAAACCACCCGGGGGGGCTGTTCGGATACCGGGGGCAGCTCTGCGGGCTCACCGCGCCCTCATTCCCAGCCCGGGGTGACTCCTCTGTGGGATTGCCCTCGTCCTGGGCGTGCAGGGCTCGGTACAAACAGCCCCTGGAGAGGTTCACTCCTGCACTCCGGGCGCCTCTTGGGACGCGGCATTGCCGTCTCCCAGGCCGCTTTTCCTCAGGTGGGGACAGAGCTCTGCAGGGAGGGAGATTTTGGCTTCCAGCACCCACGCTGCGAGGAGATGCAGCAGGGCCAGCCGTGGGGAGACTGGGGATGGGGAGGGGGTTTGGGGCAGTGGTCAGAGCTGTCCCAGCAGGGGCTGCCCTGGGCTGACCCTGCTGCTGGCTGTGCTCAGAGCCAGAGCTGCCAGCCTCTCCTCTTCCCTTCTCTCTGCTGCATCCTGGGATGGTTTAAACGCCAGGGATTTCAAACAACACACCGGGGTGTCTGATCCAGGGCTGAGGGGCGTCACTACAGAGGGAGCAGCACCTCAGCAGCAGTGAGAGCGCAGCAGGGCCCCCACGGCCACAGCTGTGACCACTGGTGGCCCTGGCTCCTCCAGGACCTGCCACACGCCGTGTTCCAGCTCAGGCCTAAGTGCCAGGAGGACGGGGGATGCTGGGGAGGTTTGTCTGAGAGATCCAATGCAGGCAAGGAGGTGAATGGAAAAAAAGGGTCAGACAGGACAAAGGGAAAGGGGAGAAATGGGAAATAGAATAATTGGAACCACAGAGGGGGCAGAGGCAGCACCCCTGATGTGCTTTGCTTAGCACTCCCGTCATGTGCAGCACAGAGCAATCAGTGTTCCTGGAAACTTTGGGTTTTAATCTCTCTGAACCTCAAATCTCCATTTGTAAGTAGGGATAATGTACTCAAAGGACAGGAAGATTAGTTAATTAATGGGTTGTGACACACTCTGATGCTGTGATAATGAGCACTGCTAGGAAATGTGCGATTGAGGCTCTGCTTCAGTGTATTTTATTTAGATCTGAACCTGGGGATGGGAGCAGCCCCTAAAGCAGCACAGCTTCCCAGCCCTGCCTGTCCCTCTGCTCAGGGATTTCCACTCTGTGCTTTGGAAATGGATTGGGGTCTCCCATGAAACCACAGCCTGGAACTCTGGCACGTCTGTGTGGGAGACAGATGCCCAGTTCAGAGTGGATACCCTGAAGCTGCTGGCCCTGGGGCTCAGTGTCCCCAGCAGGGTTTGGACAGGCTCCCAGGGACAGCCCGGCGCTGCTGGGTGTCCGTGCAGGCAGCAGCTGCACCGGATCAGCCTCACGGGCCCTTCCCAGCCCAGGAGATTCACGAGGCAGCAAGAGAACTCCTGGTGCCACGTCCTGCACGAGGAGAGATGAAGGCACTGGGTTGTTGGGGAACACCCGGGAAGGCTGACCCCATCTGATCCCAAAAGGCTGATCCCATCTGATCCCATCTGACCCCATCCAGACTGACCCCATCACGCTGATCCCATCCAGGCTGATCCCATCTGATCCATCTGATCCCATCTGACCCATCTGATCCCATATGATCCCATCCAGGCTGATCCCATCTGACCCCACCTGATCCCATCCAGGCTGATCCCACCTGCCCCCACCTGCCCCCACCTGCCCCCATCCAGGCTGATCCCATCCAGGCTGATCCCACCTGCCCCCACCTGCCCCCACCTGCCCCCCTCTGCCCCCACCTGCCCCCATCCAGGCGGGTCCCGTGCAGCGCTGCGCAGCTCCTGGGCGGGAGGCGTCACCCTGGGACAGTGTCACACCTCGGGGCCGTGTCAGGACACTGCCCTTGCACACTCGGGCAGAAACGCCGAGCACAGACGTGCTGGGAATGCCGAGGGCGCGCGACGGGAGCCGAGGCCGAAGCTCCGCGGTTCCGGCGGTGTCGGGCGATTTGGAGCGAGGACCGATCACATCCAGCGCTTGCTTCGGGCAGCTGTTGAGGGAAATGAGAGCAGAGGGGTGAGGAGGCGGCAACAGGATGGCCCAAAGCAGCTGAGAGTCCTGCGAGGGCCAGCGAGCCCCGGGCTGGGTGCAGGGAGGGGCAGGGAGCGTGGGGGCTCCAGGCAGCCTCATTCCCTGGCCCTTCCCGAGGGGAAGAGCAGCGCAGGGAGCCGGGGCCAGCGCTGGGGGTCCCTGAGTCACCAGGGTGCCAGCGCTGGGGGTCCCTGAGTCACCAGGGCACCAATGCTGGGGGTCCCTGAGTCACCAGGGTGCCAGCACTGGGGGTCCCTGAGTCACCAGGGTGCCAGCACTGGGGGTCCCTGAGTCACCAGGGTGCCAGCACTGGGGGTCCCTGAGTCACCAGGGCACCAGCACTGGGGGTCCCTGAGTCACCAGGGCACCAGCACTGGGTGTCCCTGAGTCACCAGGGTGCCAGCATTAGGGGTCCCTGAGTCACCAGGGTGCCAGCACTGGGGGTCCCTGAGTCACCAGGGCACCAATGCTGGGGGTCCCTGAGTCACCAGGGTGCCAGCACTGGGGGTCCCTGAGTCACCAGGGTGCCAGCACTGGGGGTCCCTGAGTCACCAGGGTGCCAGCATTAGGGGTCCCTGAGTCACCAGGGCACCAGCGCTGGGGGTCCCTGAGTCACCAGGGCGCCAGCGCTGGGTGTCCCTGAGTCACCAGGGTGCCAGCACTGGGGGTCCCTGAGTCACCAGGGCACCAGCACTGGGGGTCCCTGAGTCACCAGGGCACCAGCGCTGGGGGTCCCTGAGTCACCAGGGCACCAGCACTGGGGGTCCCTGAGTCACCAGGGCCTGGCAGAGGTCCCACAGGGAAAAGGAGCTCGGAGTTTCTGTGATCCCCTGTGACCCCCTGTGATCCCCTGTGATCCCCTGTGACCCCTGTGAGCCTCCCTGAGCCGCTGTGAGCCTCTGTGAGTCCCTGTGACCCCCTGTATCATCTGTGACCCCCTGAGCCGCTGTGATCCCCTGTGATCCCCTGTGATCCCCTGTGATCCCCTGTGACCCCTGTGATCCCCTGTGATCCCCTGTGAGCCCCTGTGACCCCTGTGACCCCCGTGATCCCCTGTGACCCCTGTGAGCCCCTGTGACCCCTGTGACCCCCATGATCCATCCCTGCCACTCAGCCGTGCCCGGAGGCTGCGTAACCCAGGAAAAAGGCAAAGGGAACTGAGGGAACCAAGGGAACTAAGGGGTCAAGGGGAACCGAGAGGGACCCGAGGTCCTTCCCTGCCCTCTCCAGCAGCCCTGCCACAGCTGCCTGCCCCGGAGCAGCTGCACAGCTCCCCTGGGCACGGACACGAGCTCAGCCGCCTCTCCTGCCCTGCCCCCGTGTGCAGTAAAAGATGTGACAGGTTTAGCTCGTACCCGGGTGGAAACCACATTCCAGGGGACTGGACGAGGTCCCATCTCCTCCTCTCCCTGTCCCCAGGAGCCATCCGGGCCGGGCCGGCCCTGCCACCCCTTCCAAAGCAGGGAGAGGAATGACAGAGTTCTCTTTACAAACAATCCCTGGGTCTGCCGGCAGATAAAACCAGCACTGAGATGTAAGAGAAGCAACGGGAAGGATTCCACTGATTGATGGATGGAAAAGAAGATACTTGCCTTTACAAACAAACTGTAGGTTTGCTTATAAATGAAACTGGATATCAAAAGATGAAAGCAACAATGGGGAAAAAACCATAAATCCCATAAGAATTAAAAATTAGGGGGGATATACATTAAAAGAGGAATCCTAGGTGTCACCAAGACACACAAAGCAGCCACACGCAGACAAGAGGTTTTGCAGAGCAGAGGTTTCTCCGTCCAGCTCAAAAGCTGAATCCAGGTGGAGAGAGAGCCTCTTTGTTTTATTTCTTACTTTTTATACATTTGTGGGTCTAGCAGAAGATTGGCTTTTAGAGTTTTCACCTCTCAAGCCAACTGGCCAGATCAGGCGTCAGTTACAGTTGTTTTCAGGTTAGAAATATGCAAACAAAGGACAGAGAATGAAAAACAAAGGATTTGTTTATGTTACATCTGTGGGAAAAAGGTAGAACTGCTTTTAATATTGCACAATAACTAAAAAGATCTGACTCCATTTATGAAAATCAAAAGGCTATAAAAAACTCAGAAAAACCAGAGTAACAGTTAGGCATTTTGGGAAGTCTGTGCCTCCCAAGTACCTCAGCCAATGGGGAAAGAAAAAGGGAAATGAGGCCGGGAAATTGGGATAAAAAGGAGGCTGCGTCCTCCGAAATCTGAGAGACTGCAGGGGAAATGCCCCATGGCATCTTCCTTTACTCGAATAAAGTAAAAGGATTCCTCTGTCTCCTCTGTCTCCTTTTTGGACATCAACCTCTGGTGTTCGTGGATTAATTTTCCTAACAGCAGGGAGGAGGAAGGGAATTTCCCTAAGGGGATATTTACCCCTGCGTGTTCGCAGGGACGTGTCCCTCCTCCAGCAGCTCTACCAGCTCTACCATTTCCATGCCCAGGCAGGGGTTAGCTCTCATCCTCCCTGAGCTCCACACCGCGGCACCACGGGCTGTCCCAGCCGCAGCCGCATCCCCGGCAGCATCCCCAGCTGCAGCTGCATCCCCGGCAGCATCCCCAGCTGCAGCTGCACCTCTGGCAGCATCCTCAGCCGCATCCCCGGCAGCATCCTCAGCCGCATCCCCGGCAGCATCCCCTGCTTCAGCTGCATCACCAGCAGCATCCTCAGCTGCAGCTGCACCTCTGGCAGCATCCCCAGCCGCAGCTGCATCCCCGGCAGCATCCCCAGCCGCAGCTGCACCTCTGGCAGCATCCCCAGCCGCATCCCCGGCAGCATCCCCAGCTTCAGCTGCACCTCTGGCAGCATCCCCAGCTGCAGCTGCATCCCCAGCTGCATCCCCAGCTGCAGCTGCATCCCCGGCTGCATCCCCAGCTGCAGCTGCACCCCCAGCTGCAGCTGCACCCCCAGCTGCATCCCCAGCCGCAGCTGCATCCCTGGCAGCATCCCCAGCTGCAGCTGCATCTCCGGCAGCATCCGCAGCTGCAGCTGCATCTCCGGCAGCATCCTCAGCTGCAGCTGCGTCCCCGGCAGCATCCCCAGCCGCAGGCGGGGCAGGAGGCACCAGGAGGGCTCCGGGGGCTGAGCCGGCCCCGGCTGCGCTCCCTGCCCGTCCCCGGTGTCGGCCCGGGACAGAGCCAGGCTCTGCCCCGCACACGGAGCCGCTCCGTCCCCTCTGCTCCCACCAGCACATCTCCCTGGGCGGCTCGCGGCCGGAGCTCCCACTCACCCTCTGGAGCCTTTCCTCCCACCCACTCCTCTCTTCCCCGGGCTGAGGCTTTTCTTTCACCGACTTTCTGAAGTCCCAGAGGCTCGAAGGAAGGTGATTCATCCCCTCAGAAGTCCTGGCAGCTCTTATCTCCTCTCTGGCACCGGCTGGGAGGCGGGAAAGTGGGAAAAGGAATAAAGAAAGGAGAAATCAATGCGTCTTTTGTACGATTTTCCACAGCTCACCTGCTGTCTGGGCTCTCAGCTGGGGAAGATAAGGTGATTTACTTGGTGGCGACACTTCTGTCCTTTCAGCTTAAAAAACCCTTAATTCATTAGCAGAGGCACAACACGAGCCGAGCAGCAGGATGGGAGCAGCTCTTTGGGGAGCGTCTTAGGCTCCAAGGAAGGAATATTTTCTCTCAGTTCTATATAGAAATCTCATATTTATACCTATATTTATGCTGATGTTGTATATATTTTGATGCAATTTTGGTTTAGGTGTAAATGCACACACTGACAGTGCTGACCAGTACGAGGGGGATCTACACAATGCTCATGGAGGAGATGGAGGAGATTGAGCATTCTGGGACTTTTCCATGAGGGAAAAGCGGGATGGGAGAGCCCCAGTGCGGAGAATGTGCCCTGGGGAGGGGACTTCGGCCCATGGCCCTCTCCTGCAGGATGTGGGGTGTGCCAAAGGGCTGGGAATAACGGGGGGAAATTAAAAAAACATCTCAGCGGTGGTAAAAGAAGAGGAGGGATGTGGGAGCTCTCCCTGTGCTGCTGGCTGGGCTCAGCCCTTCCTTCCCCAGCTGGGCCAGGGCTGGTGCTGTTTGGGACCCTCCCTCAGCCCCGGGGACCCCACATGCCACGCCATGCCATGCTATGCCATGCCATGCCATGCCATGCCATGCCATGCCATCCCATCCCATCCCATCCCATCCCCGCAGCCAGAGGCTGCTCCTGCCCCCAGCCCCTTCCCCTGAGGAGGGCACACCGCCCCAGGACAGCGCTGCTGGCACGGCCTGAGCTGCCCTGGCACAGGGAACCACGGAGCTCCAGCAGAGCTGGTGAGAGCCTGGCTGTGCCACAGGGACACCGGGCACAAGGGGACACTGGGCACAGAGGGGACACAGGGCACAGAGGGACACTGGGCACAGAGGGACACTGGGGACAGAGGGGACACTGGGCACAGGGACACTGGGCACAGAGGGGACACTGAGCACAGAGGGGACACTGGTCAGAAACAGACACTGGGCACAAAGGGACACCGGGCACAGAGGGGACAATGGGCACAGAGGGACACTGGTCAGAAACAGACACCGGGCACAGAGGGGACACTGGGCACAGGGACACTGGGTACAAGGGACACCGGGCACAAGGGGACACCAGGCACAAAGGGACACTGGGCACTGAGGGGACACTGGGTAAAAGGAACACTGGGTACAGGGACACTGGGTACAAGGGACACTGGGCACAGGGACACTGGGCAGAAACAGACACTGGTCACAAAGGGGACACTGGGCACAGGGACACTGGGTACAAGGGACACCAGGCACAAGGGGATACCGGGCACAAAGGGACGCTGGGCTGAGAGGGGACACTGGGCATAGAGGGGACACTGGGTAAAAGGAACACTGGGTACAGGGACACTGGGTACAGGGACACTGGGTACAAGGGACACTGGGTACAAGGGACACTGCGCACAGGGACACTGGGCACAAACAGACACTGGGCACAGAGGGGACACTGGGCACAGGGACACTGGGCACAGAGGGGACACTGGGCACAGGGACACTGGGTACAAGGGGCACTGGGCACAAACAGACACTGGTCACAAAGGGGACACTGGGTACAGGGACACTGGGCACAGGGACACTGGGCACAGGGACACTGGGCACAAACAGACACTGGTCACAAAGGGGACACTGGGCACAGGGACACTGGGTACAGTTGGACACTGGGTACAAGGGACACTGGGCACAGGGACACTGGGCACAAACAGACACTGGGCACAATCCTCATGTCTCGACGCCCAGGCGATGGAGAGGAGCTGCGCTGGGAGCACACGGAGTGAGAAGCGGCGCTCCCGAGTCGCTGTCGCCCCTGTCCATGTGGCTCATGTGAGGCTGGGACTGGGGAGTCTGAAGAGTCGTTTTGGGAAACCACGGGGTAAAATAGAATAAAAAAAAGAAAAATAAATAAGTGTTAACAGTGTTCCCCACTGATAAGCTTTAACTACAAAGGCCTCAGAATTGGCCTTTTAAAGGTCAATCGAAGTGAAAATCTTTGCAGAAAATCTCTTAAGTGCTTAAATCCCTCAATTGCTTCGCCTCGGGCTTTGGAAGGGACCTTTCCCTCTGCTGACCCCGAGCTGCTCCGGGGTGGCTGCACCCAGCAAGGAGCCTGTGCTGCCCTGGGACATCATCCCCCACGGGCTCCGGGGGTCCTGGACTCGTTTCCAGCTCCAGACCCCCCTTTGCCGGGAGGCAGAGACAGGCGGGATGGGAAGGAGGGAGGGAGGAGGTTCTAGAAGGGAGCAGCAGCTCCTGCGGGACCTCCCCCGTGTCCTCCATCTCCTCTGCAGGATGCTGCTCCTCTCTGCAGGGCTTGGAGCGGGGTCAGTGGCTTTATTCAGTATCCCAGAATGGTTTGGGTTGGACGAGACCACAAAGATCATCCAGCCCTGCCAGGGCAGGGACACCTCCCCTGTCCCGGGCTGCTCCAGCCCCAGTGCCCAGCCTGGCCTTGGCACTGCCAGGGATCCAGGAGATCCACAGCTGCTCTGGGAATTCCAGCCCAGGAAATAGTGTGCACAAAAAGCCATGCTTACAGAGCTGAGGATGTCTAATTCTTTAAGTGCAAAAGGAGCTTTGGAAGGTGAGGAACTCTCCAGTCCCGTGCATTTACTGCAGACTAAGGATCCTGTGTGGACGATCTTGTGAGTGCACTTTGAACGACTCTGATAATTTATTTTGGAACTGGCTGAGCATCTACTGGCACACTGACCAGGCAAGTGGAAAATGGCTTTTCTGGGCTTGTACTGGACGGTATTTAACCTTGACTTATTGTCTAAAGCTCTTTAGACATCCATTTTACACTGACTAACTGGGAAATTCGTATTACTAAAAGCAATCAAATTACCAAGAGTAAGCAAGCAAAAGCATAACATTTGATTGACCTCCATATTTTCTTTAAACTATCATTTAACAAATGAATTCTACAATACTGCTGATTTTTAAACACTGGTCTTTGGCCCACCCCTCACAGGGAGGGATTTCTCCCTAATGTATAATTAGGAAATAATTCCTTCCAGCAGAGGGGAAGACAGTTATGGCTCTACACTGTAACACTGTAAAGGATCGGGATCGAACTCCTTTGGTCTGCTCAGGATTTCAGGTGGGCTTTTCTGGAATTCCTGTGTCAGTGCAGCCCCTGGGGGGACTCCAGCAAAGTGAAAAACCAGAGGAAGCTCTCCCACGGCAGAGCCAGGGGCGGCAGTGCCAAGGCAGCGCTGCCGTTCGTTCCCGAGGGAGCCTGGGCACAGCCAGAGTCACCCCCGGCTGTTTCGGGCTGCTCTGGCTGAAGGAGGAATGAAGATTCCCTCCCGTCAGTGCAGAGCAGAGAGAGGCACCCTGGGTGCTTTGGGGCCGAGCAGCTCCAGAGCCCTCCCTGGAGAGCTGCCAGAGCCCTGCCTCGGTCCTCAAGGTGCCACAGGGGCAGGAGGGGACAGGTCCTGGAGCCAGGGCTGGATCCAGCCCCACAGCCCTGCTCCAGCAGCGGGCAGGGAAAGAGGCCCCTGGCCCCCTCAGCTGTGGCACTTCAGAGCCCTGGGGTGCTCCACCCGTCCCTCCTGCACTGCCAGCTCCTCCTGGCACCCCCAGCACGCTGCCCTCCAGGGAACGGGAGCAGCTGATCCTGGTTTGTCATTCCCTGTTGTGATCTCTGGGTCACTCCTGGTTTGTCATTCCTCATTGTGATCTCTGGGTCACTCCTGGTTTGTCATTCCTCATTGTGATCTCTGGGTCATTCCTGGTTTGTCATTTCCCATTGTGATCTCTGGGTCACTCCTGGTTTGTCATTCCCCGTTGTGATCTCTGGGTCATTCCTGGTTTGTCATTCCCTGTTGTGATCTCTGGGTCACTCCTGGTTTGTCATTCCCTGTTGTGATCTCTGGGTCACTCCTGGTTTGTCATTCCTCATTGTGATCTCTGGGTCACTCCTGGTTTGTCATTCCCTGTTGTGATCTCTGGGTCACTCCTGGTTTGTCATTCCTCATTGTGATCTCTGGGTCACTCCTGGTTTGTCATTCCTCCTTGTGATCTCTGGGTCACTCCTGGTTTGTCATTCCTCATTGTGATCTCTGGGTCATTCCTGGTTTGTCATTCCCTGTTGTGATCTCTGGGTCATTCCTGGTTTGTCATTCCTCATTGTGATCTCTGGGTCATTCCTGGTTTGTCATTCCTCATTGTGATCTCTGGGTCATTCCTTGTTTGTCATTCCCTGTTGTGATCTCTGGGTCATTCCTGGTTTGTCATTCCTCGTTGTGATCTCTGGGTCACTCCTGGTTTGTCATTCCTCATTGTGATCTCTGGGTCACTCCTGGTTTGTCATTCCTCATTGTGATCTCTGGGTCATTCCTTGTTTGTCATTCCCTGTTGTGATCTCTGGGTCATTCCTGGTTTGTCATTCCTCGTTGTGATCTCTGGGTCACTCCTGGTTTGTCATTCCTCATTGTGATCTCTGGGTCACTCCTGGTTTGTCATTCCTCATTGTGATCTCTGGGTCATTCCTTGTTTGTCATTCCCTGTTGTGATCTCTGGGTCACTCCTGGTTTGTCATTCCTCATTGTGATCTCTGGGTCATTCCTTGTTTGTCATTCCCTGTTGTGATCTCTGGGTCATTCCTGGTTTGTCATTCCTCATTGTGATCTCTGGGTCATTCCTTGTTTGTCATTCCTCATTGTGATCTCTGGGTCAATTCTGGTTTGTCATTCCTCATTGTGATCTCTGGGTCATTCCTGGTTTGTCATTCCTCATTGTGATCTCTGGGTCACTCCTGGTTTGTCATTCCTCATTGTGATCTCTGGGTCACTCCTGGTTTGTCATTCCCTGTTGTGATCTCTGGGTCATTCCTTGTTTGTCATTCCCTGTTGTGATCTCTGGGTCACTCCTGGTTTGTCATTCCTCATTGTGATCTCTGGGTCACTCCTGGTTTGTCATTCCTCATTGTGATCTCTGGGTCACTCCTGGTTTGTCATTCCTCATTGTGATCTCTGGGTCACTCCTGGTTTGTCATTCCTCATTGTGATCTCTGGGTCATTCCTGGTTTGTCATTCCTCATTGTGACCTCTGGGTCAGTTCTGGTTTGTCATTCCCTGTTGTGATCTCTGGGTCATTCCTGGTTTGTCATTCCTCATTGTGATCTCTGGGTCAGTTCTGGTTTGTCATTCCCTGTTGTGATCTCTGGGTCATTCCTGGTTTGTCATTCCCTGTTGTGATCTCTGGGTCAGTTCTGGTTTGTCATTCCCTGTTGTGATCTCTGGGTCACTCCTGGTTTGTCATTCCCTGTTGTGATCTCTGGGTCACTCCTGGTTTGTCATTCCTCATTGTGATCTCTGGGTCACTCCTGGTTTGTCATTCCTCATTGTGATCTCTGGGTCACTCCTGGTTTGTCATTCCCTGTTGTGATCTCTGGGTCATTCCTGGTTTGTCATTCCTCATTGTGATCTCTGGGTCATTCCTGGTTTGTCATTCCCTGTTGTGATCTCTGGGTCACTCCTGGTTTGTCATTCCCTGTTGTGATCTCTGGGTCATTCCTGGTTTGTCATTCCTCATTGTGATCTCTGGGTCACTCCTGGTTTGTCATTCCTCATTGTGATCTCTGGGTCATTCCTTGTTTGTCATTCCCTGTTGTGATCTCTGGGTCACTCCTGGTTTGTCATTCCTCATTGTGATCTCTGGGTCACTCCTGGTTTGTCATTCCCTGTTGTGATCTCTGGGTCACTCCTGGTTTGTCATTCCCTGTTGTGATCTCTGGGTCATTCCTGGTTTGTCATTCCCTGTTGTGATCTCTGGGTCAGTTCTGGTTTGTCATTCCCTGTTGTGATCTCTGGGTCAGTTCTCTGGGGTGGATCCTCCTGCTTTGGCTGGGAGTCTCCACATCCCTCTCCAGTCTCCACAAAACTTTCACCCACCCCCAGCTCCTCCCTGAGGCGTTCTGTTGTTTCAGTACCAGGAGCAGTTGCGGGTCTGGGAAAGGACACGCCTCAGTGACAGTCACAGGGTCACCAGGACAGGGTCAGTGTCCATCCTGTGTGCAGGACACACCTCAGTGACTGTCACAGGGTCACCAGGGACACCAGGGTCACTGTCCCAGCTGTGTGCAGCGCTCCCTGGCACAGGGCCGTGCCCGGCTCTGCCCCCTGGGCACACGAAGGATGCTCTGTGCTGCGCAGTGCAGCGCTCTGGGTGCCCTTGATCCCCCCAAATACCTTCAAAGGGAGCCCCACGGGCACAGCTCCCTTTGATTGCCCTCTCCCTGACACACCCTGGCCCCGTTCCCCTGTGTGACAGCTCAGTTCTGGGCTGGCACCAGCGGCTCCTGCTTGGTTCAGAGCCATGCTCCGGGCTTGGAACCAGCCTGGCCTGGCAGGAGCAGGATGCTGAAAAGGAGGGCAGGGAGCCAGACAGTGAAACAAACCCTCCATCCTCTCCTCTCCTCTCCTCTCCTCTCCTCTCCTCTCCTCTCCTCTCCTCTCCTCTCCTCTCCTCTCCTCTCCTCTCCTCTCCTCTCCTCTCCTCTCCTCTCCTCTCTCCTCTCCTCTCCTCTCCTCTCCTCTCCCTCTCCTCTCCTCTCCTCTCCTCTCCTCTCCTCTCCTCTCCTCTCCTCTCCTCTCCTCTCCTCTCCTCTCCTCTCCTCTCCTCTCCTCTCCTCTCCTCTCCTCTCCTCTCCTCTCCTCTCCTCTCCTCTCCCCAAATAAAATCCTCCTATGATGGAGGATTTCTTGCCACTCAGCAATGTTAAAATCTTCAGACGAGATTTTCAGCCTCCTGATTTTCTCTCTGCCTTCCTCTAACAGCAGCCAAGCAATTATAAATATTATTATCCAGGTGAGAACTGCTGGCTCAGACGCAGCTCTCAGCCACCCCGGCTCCCAGATCCTTGTCACTCCGGCTTGCTCCAGCTGCCACAGAAACAAAGGAGCTGACAGCTTCGGAATTAGAAACTCTGCCACCTTCTCTTTGCTGGAAGCACTGAAAGAATTCTTTTTTCTTTTTTTTTTTTTTGAGAAAAAAGATATAAAAGGAAGGTGATTTTTTTTTAATTAAGCGCAGCTCAGGTTCCAGCATTAGGAGACCACCTTGCATCGGGTGGGTTTAGAAGCAGGGTGGAGGAGTGTGGCAGCAGACACCCTCAGCGGTGAGGGAACTGTGCAGGGTTTGACATTTATCACCTCAGTTCCCAGAGAAGCGCCACTTGGTCTCCCGAAAGCTGCAGGGGAGCAGCTCTAGCATTTAGTAGCTGTTAAGCTCAGCTTAGCTAGGACAAAGCCAGCCTGCAAGGAAGGACTTGTTTTCAGCACCCATCACACTCACTCTCATTTTGGGAAGGGTCTGGAGCTCCGGGCAGCCTTGGCAGCCCTGCACAAAAAGCAGAGAGAGGGGAAAATCTGTCACAGCTTCGTTGCTGTCACATGAAGCTGCTCTGGCAGCCAAGGGGAGCTGGCGAAGGCCTGGAGAGGCCTGGAGAGGAGGATCCGGCTGAACCAGGGGGCTCGTCCCCCTCCTCAGCTCCCCTCTGGGGCTCTGACCCCTCCGTGGTCCCCCAGCCCCCTGTGCCACCCCGAGGTGTCCCCAGCGCTGCCCTTCCCCACCCCTGCCCTCCCGGCTCCCCCCGCCTGGCCAAGCGTTTCTGCGTGGGAGAGGAGCAGGAGGAGAGGGGAGTTGAGGTGTTAAGGCATAGGTTGGACTTGATGATCTTAGAGGTCTCTTCCAACCTCATTATTCTGTGATTCTGTGATTCATGGAATGGAACAGGAGAGAGCAGGGGGAGCAGGCTCTGAACGGGGGGAGCTCGGTGCAGGGCACCTGGGGGTGTGCCCAGGGCATTGAGCTGGCACCGGGGCCAGGAGCTGCAGGAGCTGCAGGAGCTGCAGGCGCTGCAGGAGCTGCAGGCGCTGCAGGAGCTGCAGGAGCTGCAGGAGCTGCAGGCGCTGCAGGCGCTGCAGGCGCTGCAGGAGCCGCAGACGCTGCAGGAGCCGCAGACGCTGCAGGCGCTGCAGGAGCTGCAGGAGCTGCAGGCGCTGCAGGAGCTACAGGGGCTGCAGGCACTGCAGGCGCTGCAGGAGCTGCAGGAGCTGCAGGCGCTGCAGGAGCTGCAGGAGCTACAGGAGCTACAGGAGCTGCAGGAGCTGCAGGAGCTGCAGGAGCTACAGGAGCTACAGGAGCTGCAGGCGCTGCAGGCGCTGCAGGAGCTGCAGGAGCTGCAGGCGTTGCAGGCGCTGCAGGCGCTGCAGGAGCTGCAGGAGCTGCAGGAGCTGCAGGCGCTGCAGGCGCTGCAGGCGCTGCAGGCGCTGCAGGAGCTGCAGGCGCTGCAGGCGCTGCAGGCGCTGCAGGAGCTGCAGGAGCTGCTTGCCCAGCACCAGCCCCCGACTAACAGGAGTCCTCAGCTGATCTGACCCGGGCC
Source organism: Hirundo rustica (assembly GCF_015227805.2). Classification (NCBI taxonomy): domain Eukaryota; kingdom Metazoa; phylum Chordata; class Aves; order Passeriformes; family Hirundinidae; genus Hirundo; species Hirundo rustica. The sequence continues at coordinate 409,988 of NC_053454.1, read as the reverse complement.
AAGCCTGCATTCCCTCAGGTATTCCCTGCATTCCCTCAGGTATTCCCTGCATTCCCTCAGGTATTCCCTGCATTCCCTCAGGACATTCCCTGCATCCCCTCAGGTATTCCCTGCATTCCCTCAGGGCATTCCCTGCATTCCCTCAGGGCATTCCCGGTGTGTCCTGAGCATTCCCTCAGGGCATTCCCAGTGCTGGCCGGGCACCGAGCCGGGCTCCACCCCGGCACGGGCGGCAGCACCGGGCGGCCTCACCCTGACCTCCAGCAGGTGAGAACGGGGCGATGCAGCGTGAGAGCCTCTGGACATGTCACAAATCCAACCCTTGTGTGATGCTGTGAACTCCACAGAAACGCTGCAGAACTCCACAGAAACACTGCAGAACTCCACAGAAACGCTGCAGAAGGTCTCTGCCAGTGCAACGAGAGCGTCCCACTCGTCCTGGAGTCCCTGAAAGCGTTTCCGTGAACAGGAGGCACCAGGGACCTTTGCACAGCACACGGAGCCACAGCCTGCAGGAGCTCTGCCCCTCACAGCCAGGGCATCCCAGAATGGGCCAGGCTGGAACAGCTCCCAAATCATCGAGCCCAACCATGCCAGCACTGCCCAGGCCACCCCTGCCCCATGTCCCCGAGTGCCACCTCCATGGGACGGGCACTCCACCCCTGCCCTGTGCCAGGGCTTCCCACCCTTTCCATAAAGGATTTTTTCCTGGTATTCAATGGAAACCTCAGGGACTTTGCAGCTCTGGGGGTATTTGGGCAGTGGAATTTGGCTGTCTCGGAGACAAGGGAATCACAGAATATTTCGGGTTGGGAGCGGCATTAAAGTTCCACCGCTGCCATGGCAGGGACACCTTCCACTGCCCCAGGGTGCCCCCAGCGCTGTCCAGCCTGGCCTGGGGCACCCACGACTCAGGGCGACCTGTGCCTCCCCTCCCTCACAATAAAATCTAACCCTACTCTGCTTCAGGCTGAACCCTCTCCCCCTTGTCCTGTCTCTCCAAGCCCCTGTCCAAAGTCTCTCTCCAGGTCTCCGGTGGCTCCTTTAGGTCCTGCAAGGCCACAGTGAGGTCACCCAGAGCCTTTCCTGTCCAGGTGAACAACCCCAGCTCCCCAGCAGAGCTGAGGTGAGCTCTGACTCTTCTCCTGTCCAGGTGAACAACCCCAGCTCTCCAGCAGAGCTGAGGTGAGTTCTGACTCCTGTCCAGATGAACAATCCCAGCTCTCCAGCCTTTCCCCCAGCAGCGCTGCTCATCCCTCTGCCCATCCTGGAGCCCGCTCCGGGCTGGCTCCAGCAGGCTGTGGTGAGTTCTGCTCCACAGCCACCTCCTGTGCTCTCCTGTCCTTGGCCCTCCCGGAGCCCAGGAGGTGTGAAGGCCTCGGGGGCACAGCTCCGCTCCTGGCAGATGCTCCTGGCAGAGCTCCGTGCTCTCCTGGCTGGGATCACGGGCACGGGGCTCTCAACCCAGGAGGGTTCCTCATCCATGAAGGCTTTCCCCAGCGCTGAGGAGGCTGCCAGCTCGGACAATCACCGATTGCAGCCCCCCAGGAACCAGCACACCCCCCTGGCTGCTCAAATCCCTGACAAAATAACCTCCCTCATCCTCCCTTCCCTCTCCAAAGGCCCTGCAGCTGCACAAGCAAACGACATCCCATCATTTATCACCATCAAAGGGAAAGCAAGAAGGGGGAAAACTCGGCCCTCAATGCTAAGAGCGTGCATTAAAGTGTTATTAAATCTCTTGGATTTCATTTGCTCAGCTGGAGCCGTCCTGGTCTCTCTGGAGAAGCAGGGACAGGAGGAGAGGACGGAGGCGAGGAGGCGCTCTCCAGTGTGTCAGGACAGGATAAATGTGTCCCTGTTCCTCCCGGGGCGCTTTTCTCCCTCCTGCCTCAGCCAGGTGCGCAAACAAAGCGGAGCGGGCGCTGCGGGGTGGAGCCGGGAGCGCGCTGGGAGCATCCCCTGCTCCCGGCTGGGAGCGAGAGCGGGGCAGAGCGGGGGTCTGCTCCCTCAGCGGAGGCTGTGCTCCCTCAGCGGAGGCCGTGCTCCCTCAGCGTCCCCCAGGGGATGCGCTGTGCCCCTCCAGACCTGCTCTCGCCACATCCAGTCCAGCCCGGGAAGGCAGGAGCAGCACTCCGGCTCCTCCTCAGCACACGGGTGAGCCCCGGGCCGGTTTTGCTCCCGGGACAGCTGAGACCCCCTGAGCTGGGCCTGTCCTTGCATCCCGGGGCTGGAAATGCTGGGGCACCTGATGCAGGGATGTCCTGCAGCCACTCACTGAGGGATTTTAAGGATACACTGAGGACTTTCAAAGAAACCCGCCCAAATCTCCGGATTCTCCTCACTCCACACGCAGAGGCGGCCGTGCTGTGGGGCTGGGGACGTGTGGGGCCATGAGCCCACCCTGCAGGCACAGGCGGCACTCAGCTGAGACCAGACTGCAGCAAAAGGCGCTGCAATGGTCACAGCCCCGTGTCCTCTGCAGGGCTGGCTGTGACGGACAAAGCCGTGGGTTGAGGGATGCAGCTTCCATCTGTGCTGGCCCGTACACACCCCAGCACACCGGCCTTCTCCTCACTAAAGCCACCCTTTGTCACCCACTGCGCTCCTTCCCACGTTATTCTTTCCTCTGGAGCTCACAATCATTCCTGCCCCTGCAGATCCTCCGGGACAGGGCGAACTCACCGCGCCGAGCTGGGAAACCCGATCCTGCTCTGGTACCTGAGCCCCCGGTGCAGGCCTGGCAGGGGCCAGGGATGAGAGGAGTTTGGGCTGGGAAGGAGCCTTTGCTCTGCACCGGCTGGGACTGTGCTCAAAGGATCAGCGGGAATTGCTCACCCCAAGCCCAGGCATCAAACCCAAAAGCTGAGCTGGGCACGGGAAGAGGGAGGCAGCTCCAGGTTCTGCAGGTCAGCTGCAAAGCAAAAGGGCCAAATTCATCACCTGGCCGTGCCCAGGTCCCCTCCCCGGGCACCCCAGCTCTGAGGGGGGGTGGCACTTTGGGGGCGGCCGGAGATCCCCAGTGAACAGCGACAGCCCCTGGGGAAGCGCTCCGTGTGCCACAGCCCCGATGTCCCTGCTCTCTGAGCCTGGAGAAGTTCCAGGCGCCTTCTGGAAGAGAGCAAGGCAGACCCCAGAGGCAGGACGGGGCCGTGGGTGGGCAGGTCTGGGGACACCAGAACTGCAGGGGACGGGTGTTGTGCCAGGGACGTGCCAGGCTCCGGCTGAGCTGTGACAGCTCGTGTGTCCCCGCTCTGTGCTGCACTCCCTGCAGGGAAGGAGCAGACACAGCTCCCGGGAGCAGCAGCAGGGATCCATTCCCGTGGATGTGCAGGGAATAAAGCAGCCTGTGTGTGTGTGTCACACCTGGGGACACCCCGGGGACAGCCCCAGCCGCCGCTCAGCGTCCCCAGGTGCCACCTCTGATCAAAGGCACAGCCGGGGGGGGGACCACGGAGGGAGAGCCCGTGGAGGAAAGGGAATCAAAATTCATGACAGCTCTGCCTTTTAATTTGATGACTTCAGGGCCGCTCATAAATTTACATGTTTAATTAAATGCTGCAAGCAAACGATTTTTCCATTAGGCTCCGTGCTCCTTATTACACTTCACAAGGCTGGGGCTCTCCTTCCTGGTGTGCGAGGCCAGATAAGGCTCCCTGCCATGCCCAGCAGCAGCAGGAGCAGCTTTCCAGGGGTTCATGCCGGGTGGTTTCTCTCTGCCCCACTCCTGCCGCTTTTCTCAACAAGCCCGGAAATAAAGAAGAAGGAATTTTCCGTGGGATTGTCACAAAGGTGCCTTTGAAGGCATGAATAAGGAAAGGAGGAAGAAAAGGAAGAAAGAGGAGGCTGAGGGCTCTATGAGAAAGGAAACTGGAGATAAAACAAATAAATAAAGCCAAAGGGAGGGAATACAAAAGGGAGGTGAGACGGATCCTTACAGGCTCGGAGTTACTGCTCCAAAGATCCCAGGAAGAAAATCCCCTTTCCCCACACATCCACTGCCCCCTTTGGAGGAAAATCAGCTGCACGTGTGGGGCTGGTCATGGAAATAAAGGTCAGTGGGATGAGAGGGGCCCGGTGCCTCCCACCTGCTCTTGCCTCTCCTGGTGCTCCGCCACTTCTCATTAGCGTGGATTTCATGGCTTGGTCCAGAGGAGGGGAATGTGCTCCACGGAAGGGCTTGGGAAAGGGAAAGGGAAGGGGGAAGGGAAGGAAACGGAGAAGGAGAAGGAGAAGGAGAAGGAGAAGGAGAAGGAGAAGGAGAAGGAGAAGGAGAAGGAGAAGGAGAAGGAGAAGGAGAAGGAGAAGGAGAAGGGAGAAATGGAAATGGGAAGGGGGAAGGGCACCAACTGGCTCTCTGCCTTTAAGCCAGAGACTCTTCACTTCTGCAGATGGAAGTCGCTTGTCAAAACTCAGGCAGGAGCCTCCTGCCATCCTTGCTGCAGCCAGCACGCTCAGAGGCTCCGTACACTTTGCCATCACAAAATAAATGAGGCATTCAGCCTTTATTGCCAGGAAAAGACCACAAAACACCACTTCCCTCCTCAGCAGTGGCTGGATGCTTTGGCCCTTCTGCCAGGATGATCCCTGAATGCCACCAGGCAAAGGTTTACCACGAAAGCAGCGGTTCTGGCTGCGAAAGGATATTTAGAAGTTATTTTGCTCCTAATGTAGCTGGAGGGAGCGAGTTACACAGCAAATTGGTTCTTAGGATGCATGCGACACTGCAGGGAGCCGCGTGTAATAAGGCAGTGTGATTGTAAAACCCCTCTTCATCCTTAGAAAGGAATTTGACCCTCTCTGGAATTTGTCACTGGGGATTGTGGATGATTTTTTATCTCTGTTTTAATGCCTGCAGCAGTCTGAGCTGTGAGGGGTGAAGTTCTCAGCCCAGCTCAGCACAGGGACAGATCAGGGTGTGTAACGTTTTGCACTTTCTCGCTCTCCCTCATCCTGCCAGGCTGGTGGGAGAGGAGCCAAAGGACTTCGCAAGGCTCTGCAGCCTCTTCCCCAGGCCAGGAATGAGACCTCTATCGCAGCCGAGGGACGTTGAGTCACCTCACTGCCGAGGCCGGGGGCCAGACTGGACACCAGCACAGACTGGACACCAGCACAGACTGGACACCAGGACAGACTGGACACCAGCACAGACTGGACACCAGGACAGACTGGACACCAGCACAGACTGGACACCAGCACAGACTGGACACCAGGACAGACTGGACACCAGCACAGGGTGGACACCAGCACAGGGTGGACACCAGCACAGACTGGACACCAGCACAGGGTGGACACCAGCACAGGGTGGACACCAGCACAGACTGGACACCAGCAGAGGCTGGACACCAGCACGGGGTGGACACCAGCAGAGGCTGGACACCAGCACAGGGTGGACACCAGCAGAGGCTGGACACCAGCACAGGCTGGACACCAGCAGTGGCTGGACACCAGCACAGACTGGACACCAGCACAGGGTGGACACCAGGACAGACTGGACACCAGCACAGGCTGGACTTTACAAATCCAAACTCAGGCACTGCTCCTCCCGAGCGGCAGCACATTGACCGTGGGTCCAGGCTGGAGCTCGCTGGCAGTGGCAGGTCCCACCTCCGGGGTCACAGCTTATTAAAATGTAATTGCGTTGTAAATTGGATGCACTGAACTATTGTGTGATCGGCGCCTGAGTCCCTGCCCGGGATGGTGGAGAATGTTAATGATCCCCTCTCCACACCAGCAGGGAGCTGGGGCTCCAGACCTCCCTCACCTCCTCCTGCTCTCCACCCCGAGCCGCTCCCTCTCCTCCCGTCCCTGCTCCTGGGAGCAGATCCCAAATCCCCCCCGGCTGTCCCCTCCTGTCAGGGACTGGTGCACAGCCACAAGGTCCCACTGAGCCTCCTTTTCTCCAGGCTCAGCCCCTTCCCAGCTCCCTCAGGAATTCTCCAGCCCCTTCCCAGCTCCCTCAGGAATTCTCCAGCCCCTTCCCAGCTCCCTCAGGAATTCTCCAGCCCCTTTCCCAGCTCCCTCAGGAATTCTCCAGCCCTTTCCCAGCTCCCTCAGGAATTCTCCAGCCCCTTTCCCAGCTCCCTCAGGAATTCTCCAGCCCCTTTCCCAGCTCCCTCAGGAATTCTCCAGCCCCTTCCCAGCTCCCTCAGGAATTCTCCAGCCTTTCCCAGCTCCCTCAGGAATTCTCCAGCCTTTCCCATCTCCCTTCCCTTCCCTGGACTCGCTCCATCTCTCTTTGGAGGTTCTGGATGATGGAGAACTCCGAGTTCAGCTCATTTTCCGTTGTCTCTCCCTCTCCCCTTCCATCTCCCCCCTGTCCCGCAGGAGATCCCGGCTGTATCCAAAGCAGGGGAGCACCGCAGCGGTTCCTGTGCCGAGCCGGGCCGGGCCGGGCCGGAGCCATCTGCTGCGGCGTGTGCTGCTCGCAGGACGCGCCCGCATCTGCGGCAGCTGCATCCCAGAAGCGAGCGGCATCCCCTGCGCCCCGCGGGCCGCGGCACGCCCGGAGCCTGCCAGGGGACCCAGAAAGGCTTTTGGGGAGGGGGACCCTGCCGTGGGCCAGGCCCTGTCCGAGGAGGGGAATTCGGGAGCGATCCGAGAGCGGAGGCGGCGCGGCTCACGCAGCGGTGGGAGAGAGAGACGCCGCGCAGCTCAAAGCCTCGCTCCGTTAATGACGGCAATTAGCACGGAGCACCCATTAAAGGAAGCACAATTGTGTTGTGCACACGAGCGGAGAAGAGTAAATACCCATTTTATCTTCCGCGGGAACGGGGCAATCAAAGGGCGCTGGTGACAAATGAGCTCCTTCCCTGCGGGCTCCGGGAGCCCCGGGTCCCCCCGGGCGCCGTCCCGTCCCTCGGGGCTGTCCCCGCCTGTCCCCGGCGCTTGGGGGGCTCCTCCCGTGCCCCGCGTCCTGCCAGGAGCCAGAGGGTCCGGGAGCGCCGGGATGGGGCTGCGGGAGGGGCAGCGGGGCCGGGGACAGGCGGACACGGCCGGACACCGCTGGACATCGCCGGACACCTCTGGACACCTCTGGATACCGCTGGACACCGCTGGACATCGCTGGACACCGCCAGACACCGCCAGACACCGCCGGACACTGCTGGACATCGCTGGACATCGCCGGACATCGCCGGACACCGCTGGACACCGCTGGACACCGCTGGATACTGCTGGACACCGCCGGACACCGCTGGACATCGCCGGACACTGCTGGACATCGCCAGACACCGCCGGACACCGCTGGACACCGCTGGATACTGCTGGACACCGCTGGATACCGCTGGACACCGCCGGACACCGCTGGACATCGCCGGACACTGCTGGACATCGCTGGACATCGCTGGACACAGCCGGACACCGCTGGACATCGCTGGACATCGCTGGACACTGCCGGACACCGCTGGACATCGCTGGACATCGCTGGACACTGCTGGACACCGCTGGACACCGCTGGACATTGCTGGACATCGCTGGATACTGCTGGACATCGCCGGACACCACTGGACACCGCTGGACACTGCTGGACATCGCTGGACATCAGGGTGTCTCAGTGCTCCTGAACATCCCGAGAGCGGGAGCAGGGCACGGGAGAGGGGACAGGAACAGGGAAGGGGAGAGGGGACAGGAACAGGGCACGGGAGAGAGGAGAGGGCTCCGGAACAGCGGGAGAAGGGCCGAGCTCAGGGCTGGAAGGAGGAACCGAACCTGGGAAACCAAACCCAGGGAACCAAAGCCAGAGGATCGAACCCAAGGGAATCTAAACACAGGGAACGAAACCAAAGGAACCGAAGCCAAGGAACCAAACCCAGGGAACCAAACCCTGGCAATCAAACCCAAGGAACCAAACCCAGGGAATCAAACCCTGGGAACCAAATCCCGGGGATCAAACACAGGGGATCAAACCCAGGGAATCAAACCCAGGGAATCAAACCCTGGGAATCAAACCCAGGGAACCAAACCCAGGGAATCAAACCCAGGGGATCAAACCAAGGGAACTAAACCCAGGGAATCAAACCCAGGGGATCAAACCAAGGGAACCAAACCCAGGGAACCAAACCCAGGGGATCAAACCCAGGGAATCAAACCAAGGGAATCAAACCAAGGAACCAAACCCAGGGGACCAAACCCAGGGGATCAAACCCAGGGAATCAAACCAAGGAATCAAACCCAGGGGATCAACCCAAGGGAATCAAACCAAGGGAATCAAACCAAGGAACCAAACCCAGGGGACCAAACCCAGGGAACCAAACCCAGGGAATCAAACCCAGGGGATCAAACCAAGGGAATCAAACCAAGGAATCAAACCCAGGGGATCAACCCAAGGGAATCAAACCAAGGGAATCAAACCAAGGAACCAAACCCAGGGGACTAAACCCAGGGAATCAAACCAAGGGAATCAAACCCAGGGAATCAAACCTAGGGAACTAAACCCAGGGAACCAAACCCAGGGGATCAAACCAAGGAACCAAACCCAGGGGACCAAACCCAGGGAACCAAACCCAGGGAATCAAACCCAGGGGATCAAACCAAAGGAATCAAACCAAGGAACCAAACCCAGGGGACTAAACCCAGGGAACCAAACCAAGGGAATCAAACCCAGGGAATCAAACCTAGGGAACTAAACCCAGGGAACCAAACCCAGGGGATCAAACCCAGGGGACCAAACCCAGGGAACCAAATCCAGGGAAATCCGCTGCCCTCGGAGGGTCCTGCTAGCAGGAGGCACTTTTTTCCCAAACAGTCTGAGAACAGCAAACGAGCACCAGATTGAGCCCTGAGCAGCCCCTCCAGCCGGGCAGGTCCTTTCCCAAAGCCGCCCCATGGATCCGGAGCACAAGGGCCGGTGTTAGCTCGAATAGCTGATGATGCTGGGAAATGGAGATTTGGCTGGAGCGAGGCTCTCAGCAAACCAGTTCTCCAGTCATTTGATCAAAAGCCACTTACAGGAGTTTTTCTCCCCCCCATTTTTGGGGGGTTGATTTTAAAAATTATTCTGAACAGGCACAGCAGTTCAATTGTAATAATTTTGTCATGTGGAATATTTTGGTTTTTCATTTTTATTTTTCAGGGCTGCTGCATTTCAAAATTTAGCAAAAATACGATGATTGCTGTACAGTTAAAATGAGGGGAGGGAAGCAACAAGCTGAAACCTTTCCTTTGAGATAGGAAAAAAATAATATCCTATCACTGTGCATCCAGAAATGATATTTTTTTCTGACTTGAAGGGGGGGACAGGGGTAATGCTGCATTTTTAATTTTGTTCCATTCTTTGGGCTTTTATTCTGAGCCCAAAAATGCATTTAAACAAGTTATTTCTGCAATTCTCCCAATTAAAATGGAACAGCTTATTTCCCACAGCAGAGAAAGGGCTGCAAATAGAATCCCGAGGAATTAGGAGGAGCAGGAGCCTTTCTTATGAAAATGCAGAGGTTTCCAGCCTGGAAACCGATGGCTGCTTTGCTTTGGGATGGGGTTTATTTTATTTTCACCTTGGCTGGTGCAGAGATGTGTCCTGTGCAGGGAGGGTGACATTCACCTCTGGGCTCCTTAGGGCCGCTCCGGGGTGCCCAAAGCGCCTCCAGCCGTGGCACAGGGAGGTCTGTGCTCCCTGGGGACACAGCCACATCCAGGACCCCGGTGGGGAACAAAAGCACCCCCAAGCCGTTCGCGGTGCTCATCCCAATCCGTGGAATCACGCCTGGCGTGTGCTCATCACACCGACACGGTTCAGCCCCGTGCCCAGGGCAGGGCTGGAGCCCTGCAGCACCCCAAACCTGCAGATGCGGCACCTGGGGACACGGGGCAGAGGCGGCCGCGGCGCTGCTGGGGGATGGCTGCACTCGGCGGCCCGAGAGGGATTTTCCAGTGATTCTGTATTCCTGGGACTCCAGAGACTTTGGAGAAGGAGGGGGAAGGGGATGGGGAGGGACACCCCCAGCAGTGCCCCCGTCCCTGGGGTCAGTTCCCATGTGCAGCTGAGCATCTCTGCGTGTACCGGGTTTCATCCCCAAACTCCCTCAGACCCCGAATCCCGCTGGAATCCTCCAGCCCTGGAGCCTGGGGGCCGCAGCTGTCCGAGAGAACAAGGCAGGAAGCAGGAAGGGGATCTTCAGGGGAGGGAAGCCAGCCTGGGAAGGGACCTTACAGGGTTCCCGCCTCCCAAAGGTGTCAGGATAAGCCGTGGATGTGTCTCACCTGTCAGAGCCCCCATCCCATCCGCACGTGGGATCACCTCTGCCAGACCTGCGCTACCCACGGCTGAACGGGCCTGCAGGCAGAGAACGAGCCCAGATTCTTATTTCTAAGGTAAAAACCTGAAAGTTCTCAAGCCCACACAAAAGCTGGCAAGATCCCAAGGCAGCTCTCCAGCGGAAGTCTGTAATTCTGCAGTTCTCTTTCCACCTCACAAAGCGCCAAATCAAGTGTCTGAATAAAGGGTAAGCGCAGGGAGGGAGGGAACGAGCCCCTGCTCCATCAGCCCAGCCCTAAACACCCCCAGCCTTCCCTCTGCGCTCCCCATCCTGCCTGGGCCCGTTTTTAGCAGCCCCGTGTCCTTTGGTTCGTTACCCACCCTCAGGGTGGACAAAGCCAGAGCTGCTGGGAGCCCGTCCCTCTGCCCCTCCCTGTGCTGCCCTGGCCGTAAAAACCAACAATCCGCGGGTGTAGCACCCTCTGAGCTCAGCCCAGAGCTCCGGAACGTTCCCTTTGTGCCAGGAAAACGCAAATGTGCCCACAGTGCACGGCACAGCCCTGGCACCGCTGCGGGCTGAGATCCCGGGGTGTGAATCCAATGGAAATGCTGAGATCCCAGGGTGTGACACCCATGGAAATGCTGAGATCCCAGTGTGTGAATCCATTGGGAAATGCTGAGATCCCAGGGTGTGAATCCATTGGGAAATGCTGAGATCCCAGTGTGTGAATCCAATGGAAATGCTGAGATCCCAGGGTGTGACACCCATGGAAATGCTGAGATCCCAGTGTGTGAATCCATTGGGAAATGCTGAGATCCCAGGGTGTGAATCCAATGGAAATGCTGAGATCCCAGGGTGTGAATCCAATGGAAATGCTGAGATCCCAGGGTGTGACACCCATGGAAATGCTGAGATCCCAGTGTGTGAATCCATTGGGAAATGCTGAGATCCCAGGGTGTGAATCCAATGGAAATGCTGAGATCCCAGGGTGTGAATCCAATGGAAATGCTGAGATCCCAGAGTGTGACACCCATGGGAAATGCTGAGATCCCAGGGTGTGAATCCAATGGAAATGCTGAGATCCCAGTGTGTGAATCCATTGGGAAATGCTGAGATCCCAGAGTGTGACACCCATGGAAATGCTGAGATCCCAGGGTGTGAATCCATTGGGAAATGCTGAGATCCCAGCCTGTGAATCCAATGGAAATGCTGAGATCCCAGTGTGTGAATCCATTGGGAAATGCTGAGATCCCAGTGTGTGAATCCAATGGAAATGCTGAGATCCCAGCCTGTGAATCCAATGGAAATGCTGAGATCCCAGTGTGTGAATCCAATGGAAATGCTCAGTTCCCAGCCTGTGAATCCAATGGAAATGCTGAGATCCCAGTGTGTGAATCCATTGGGAAATGCTGAGATCCCAGGGTGTGAATCCATTGGGAAATGCTGAGATCCCAGTGTGTGAATCCATTGGGAAATGCTGAGATCCCAGGATGTGAATCCATTGGGAAATGCTGAGATCCCAGGGTGTGAATCCAATGGAAATGCTGAGATCCCAGGGTGTGAATCCATTGGGAAATGCTCAGATCCCAGAGTGTGAATCCAATGGAAATGCTGAGATCCCAGCCTGTGAATCCAATGGAAATGCTGAGATCCCAGGGTGTGACACCAATGGAAATGCTGAGATCCCAGTGTGTGAATCCAATGGAAATGCTGAGATCCCAGTGTGTGAATCCAATGGAAATGCTGAGATCCCAGTGTGTGAATCCAATGGAAATGCTGAGATCCCAGGGTGTGAATCCAATGGGAAATGCTGAGATCCCAGTGTGTGAATCCATTGGGAAATGCTGAGACCCCAGTGTGTGAATCCATTGGGAAATGCTGAGATCCCAGTGTGTGAATCCATTGGGAAATGCTCAGATCCCAGTGTGTGAATCCATTGGGAAATGCTGAGACCCCAGTGTGTGAATCCATTGGGAAATGCTGAGATCCCAGTGTGTGAATCCATTGGGAAATGCTGAGATCCCAGTGTGTGAATCCAATGGAAATGCTGAGATCCCAATGTGTGAATCCATTGGGAAATGCTCAGTTCCCAGCCTGTGAATCCATTGGGAAATGCTGAGATCCCAGTGTGTGAATCCAATGGGAAATGCTCAGTTCCCAGCCTGTGAATCCATTGGGAAATGCTGAGATCCCAGGGTGTGAATCCATTGGGAAAGGCTCAGATCCCAGCCTGTGAATCCATTGGGAAATGCTGAGATCCCAGGGTGTGAATCCAATGGAAATGCTGAGATCCCAGCCTGTGAATCCATTGGGAAATGCTGAGATCCCAGTGTGTGAATCCAATGGGAAATGCTCAGCTCCCAGCCTGTGAATCCATTGGGAAATGCTGAGATCCCAGCCTGTGAATCCAATGGAAATGCTGAGATCCCAGGGTGTGAATCCATTGGGAAATGCTCAGTTCCCAGCCTGTGAATCCATTGGGAAATGCTCAGCTCCCCGCCCGTGACACCAATGCCATCAGCTGTCCCCATCATTGCCCTGCCCTGCAGAGCCCGGCTCTGGCAGGAGGAGTCTCCCTCCCCGTGTTCTCAGCTGATTTAAATCCTAATGAGCCAATAACCAGGTTTGAGTGGAATAATGGCACAGTAATAGAAGCCATAAAAACCAGCGGTACCTGCGGCGCTGCCAGGAGCGTTTCCAGGCTCCTTCCCACCCGGGCATTATCCCTGCTCCCTGCAAGAAGGGGGAAGGGGTGTGCAGCAGTGCTCAGACCCGCTGCAGAAAGCTGTCCAGGGCTGGCAGGAGCTGTGGGTGTGTTTGTTCCGTGCTGTGCTGGGCGCAGGAATCTCCTGGCAGTGGGTCTCACTCTGTTTGTGGGACGGTGACATTTCCATGCAGGGCTTTGTCCCCTCACCTGGAGTCCTGCCGACATTTGGAAGATGTTTTATAGAGCAGAGAATCATGGAATCACTGAGGTTGGAAAAGCCCTCTGAGGCCGAGGCCAAGCATTCCCAGCACTGCCACGGCCACCACTGCCCCACGTCCCCAGGTACCACATCCACAGGGCTTTGAAATCGCCCCGGGAGTGGGAGACTCCACCCCTGCCCTTCCCATGCAGGAATATTCCCAAAATCCACCCGGAGCCTCCCCTGGCCCAGGCTGAGGCCGTTCCCTCTGCTCCTGTCCCTGTTCCCTGGGAGCAGATCCCAAATTCCCCCCGGCTGTCCCCTCCTGTCAGGGACTGGTGCAGAGCCACAAGGTCCCACTGAGCCTCCTTTTCTCCAGGCTCAGCCCCTTCCCAGCTCCCTCGGGAACTCTCCAGCCCTTTCCCAGCTCCCTCAGGAATTCTCCAGCCTTTCCCAGCTCCCTCAGGAATTCTCCAGCCCCTTCCCAGCTCCCTCAGGAATTCTCCAGCCCCTTCCCAGCTCCCTCAGGAATTCTCCAGCCCCTTTCCCAGCTCCCTCAGGAATTCTCCAGCCCTTTCCCAGCTCCCTCAGGAATTCTCCAGCCCCTTCCCAGGTCCCTCAGGAATTCTCCAGCCCCTTCCCAGCTCCCTCAGGAATTCTCCAGCCCCTTCCCAGCTCCCTCAGGAATTCTCCAGCCCCTTTCCCAGCTCCCTCAGGAATTCTCCAGCCCTTTCCCAGCTCCCTCAGGAATTCTCCAGCCCCTTCCCAGGTCCCTCAGGAATTCTCCAGCCCCTTCCCAGCTCCCTCAGGAATTCTCCAGCCCCTTCCCAGGTCCCTCAGGAATTCTCCAGCCCCTTCCCAGCTCCCTCAGGAATTCTCCAGCCCCTTCCCAGGTCCCTCAGGAATTCTCCAGCCCCTTCCCAGCTCCCTCAGGAATTCTCCAGCCTTTCCCATCTCCCTTCCCTTCCCTGGACACTCTCCAGCCCCTCCAGGGCTCTCCAGAGCTGTCCCAGCGCTGGAGGTGCCCCAGCAGTGCCAGCACAGGGGACAATCCTTTCCCTGGCCCCGCTGCCACCCCAGCTGGCCCTGGGAAATGCGGGAATGTGGAGGGAGGATGAAGGGCTGGATGGGGCTGGGTGGTTGGAATCCCCACAACCCCATGTGATGCCTTGGGCCAAATCCCTGATTTCCACGTTTGGACGCTGCCCCGGGGCTCTGCCAGCAGCTCCTGGAGGATTCCACTCTGCAGGGGAGCTCAGGTGCCTGGGATGAGTGCAGGGTGAGGATAAAATCTGCTCCGGAGCGCAGTGGAGGGTGCTCACGTTTACAAACCCGGATCAATCCGTGCAGACATCAGCTCTCAGCGCTGGGGCTTATGGCCACTTCCCTGCCTCCGGGCTGCTACAGCTTCATCCACTCCTGTTGCTGCTATCACTATTATTATCATTATTATTATTATTATTATTACTATTTTTATTATTGCTATTTTAATTTTCCTTCTCAGATTTATGAATCTTGGCTCTGAGCAGGGGCTGGAAACGGGAAACTCCACTCCTGGGTTCCATCAGAGAGCCGGTGCAGCAGGGGAACGTGAAATGAGGAGCAGCAATAAAACGGATTATTAAAAAAAATAATACCTCTCTCCCTGAGTTCTTTGGTCAATTAGTGAGGCTATAAGTTATTAAAAAAGGAATAAGAGAATTAAAAAGTGAAATCAAGTGAGGGATAGGAATTAATTGGAGAGGAATAAACCAACGGTAAATAAATGAGACATCGGGGAAAGATGATCAGGGATGGGAAGTGACACATTTGCTTCTTCCACCTGGCCAGGGTGGCACAGGGCCACGGGACACCCAGGGACACTCAGGGACATGCAGGGACACACAGGGACACACAGGGACACCCAGGAACCTCCAGGGACACCCAGGGATACCCAGGGACATGCAGGGACACCCAGGGACACCCAGGGACACTCAGGGACATCCAGGAACCTCCAGGGACACCCAGGGACACCCAGGGACACCCAGGGACATCCAGGAACCTCCAGGGACACCCAGGGATACCCAGGGACACACAGGGACATCCAGGGACACCCAGGGACACCCAGGGACATCCAGGAACCTCCAGGGACACCCAGGGATACTCAGGGATACCCAGGGACATGCAGGGACACCCAGGGACACTCAGGGACACTCAGGGAGACAGGCAGGGACAGGCAGGGACACCCAGGGACACTCAGGGACACCCAGGGACACCCAGAGACACCCAGAGACACTCAGGTACATCCAGGGACACCCAGGGACATGCAGGGACACCCAGGAACAGGCAGGGACACTCAGGGACTCTCAGGGACACTCAGGAGCACCCAGGGACACCCAGGGACACTCAGGGACACTCAGGGACACACAGTGAAACACAGGGACACCCAGGGACACCCAGGGACACTCAGGGACACTCAGGGACACACAGGGACACCCAGGGACACTCAGGGACACTCAGGGACATGCAGGGACACCCAGGAACAGGCAGGGACACTCAGGGACTCTCAGGGACACTCAGGAGCACCTAGGGACACTCAGGGACACTCAGGGACACTCAGGAACACCCAGGGACACCCAGGGACACTCAGGGACACACAGTGAAACACAGGGACACCCTGGGACATGCAGGGACACCCAGGGACACCCAGGGACACTCAGGAGCACAGCAGTGACCCTCTGGAGGAGGAGCCACTCGAGCTCAGGGCAGCCGCCTGCAATATCCCATCCCTGCATAAATCTCCGAGTGTCTGTGCAGCTCTTTCCTCGGGGTGGCGATAAATCAGTTGGGGTTTCTGAGGAGCTGGGGCTCCCGTGTCAGCCCCACAAGAGCCCCCAGATGTTCCCCTGGTCCGTGTGTGTCACTGCAGGTGCCAGGAGAGAGGAGGAGGGGACAGATTCCTCCCACAGCAGAGAAGCGACAAAGGCAGCCGGGAATGGGTGCCAGGGTCAGAGCTGCTGCATCTATTTATTTATTCCTGACTCTGGAGCACAGCAGCTGCTCAGGCTTCCCTGCTCCGAGGAAAGCTGGATCCTGGCTGAGCCCAGCCTGGCAGGGAAGGGACTCTGTGCCCTCTGAGGGGGCACTGCCAGGGCCCTGCAGGGCTTAGGGCAGGGGCAGGGGCCGGGGGGACTGGACCAGGTGTTGGGGGCTTCTTTTAATACCCCAGCTGTGAGATCTGCCCAGCTGTGCACCTGTGACCCCACAGCCCCTGCTGATGGAGCCACCAAAGCCCCGAGGCTGTGTGTGCAGCGAGGCTGTGCACTGATCTGAGCAATCCTGCCTCAAAATCCTGCACAGATCTGAGCAATCCTGCCCCACAATCCTGCACTGATCTGAGCAGAGTCACCCCCAAAATCCTGCACTGATCTGAGCAGTGTCAGCCCCAAAATCCTGCACTGATCTGAGCAGTGTCAGCCCCAAAATCCTGCACTGATCTGAGCAGTGTCAGCCCCAAAATCCTGCATTGATCTGAGCAGTGTCAGCCCCAAAATCCTGCACTGATCTGAGCAATCCTGTCTCAAAATCCTGCACTGATCTGAGCAATCCTGCCCCAAAATCCTGCACTGATCTGAGCAATCCTGCCCCAAAATCCTGCACTGATCTGAGCAGAGTCAGCCCCAAATCCTGCACTGATATGAACAATCCTGCCCCAAAATCCTGCACGGATCTGAGCAATCCTGCCCTAAAATCCTGCACTGATCTGAGCAATCCTGCCCTAAAATCCTGCACTGATCTGAGCAGTGTCTGCCCCACAATCCTGCACTGATCTGAGCAAACCTGACCCAAAATCCTGCACTGATCTGAGCAGTGTCAGCCCCCAAATCCTGCACTGCTCTGAGCTGTGTCAGCCCCAAAATCCTGCACTGATCTGAGCAGAGTCAGCCCCAAATCCTGCACTGCTCTGAGCAATCCTGCCCTAAAATCCCCGAGTGGCCATGGACAGGCTCTGGCAGGGGCGGGGGAAGCAGCAGGGCTCTGGGGTGATCCTGAGGCGCTCCCCAAGCGGCGCCTCCCCAAACTGGGCTGTCCCTGATGTCCTGTCCAGCCTGGAGCAGGAGGCTCCTCTGCGGCCAGGGATGGATTTCAGCTGCACAAACGCTGTAACTGCAGGGTCTCAGCCTGACCCGGGGCAGCTCTGGGGTCTCTGGGATCACTTCTGGCAGGGACAAGGCATCGGGTCCTTCGTGCAGCTGAGGCACAGCCCCTCCCGTGGGGACACCTGGGACAAACCTGCAGCAGGGCTGCTGCGGAAGGACGAGGGGATGGCTTAAAACTCACGGAGCCGTTTGGATTGGACACAAGGAAGATGTTTTTACAACGAGGGCGGTGAAACACCGGCCCGGAGAAGCTGAGGCTGCCCCACCCCTGGAAACACCCAAGGTCAGGTTGGGCGTGGCTCTGAGCAGCCTGGTCCAGGTGAAAATGTTGCTGCTCACTGCAGAGACTCGGTCTAGATGACCTTTAAAGGTCCCTTCCAACCCAAATCCTTCCACGATTCCCCGGTATCTGCATAAAAGCCGCAGCGAAGTTCCTGATTTCTTGGCCCAAACGAGGAGCCCGGCGTAGGAGACGTTCTCCGCCCCGGCAGCCGCCGCCGTGCGCGGCCCAGGAGAAGATCTGTGCGATCACACCGATAAAACATCCCGGAGCCCGGGAGCCTGCCGAGGGCGGCCCGGGCCCCGGGACCGCGCTTATCGCCAGGAACACGCTCCGAGGCTCTAATTCACCGCGGGAAGTTTCTCTTTAAGCCGGTTTAAGGGAAGCGCTGATGAGCTGATCGAGGAGCGCAGCTCGCTTGCAGTGACCTTTCGAAAGGATGTGACAGAGCTGTCGGGGCTGGGTGGGGGCGAAGGCGAAGCTGAGTGCTGAGGAGGGAAGCAAAGCTTCAGCACGTTCCCCCTTCTCCACGGGGCGCAGCTGGGACTCGGCAGCGCCGGCCGGGCCTCGGTCCCGCCAGCAGCGCCGTGTCCGTGCAGGGAGGGCAGGGCTGCGTCCTCTGGGGACCAGAATTACTGCCCGGGCGGGGCTGTCACCCAGACCGCGGGAAAAACAAGAATTCCCCACAGACATTCGTGCTGGAGTCAAGGCATGACTTTCTTCTGGGCAGGATGCACAGCAGAAACCGTTTCATCCATGCTTTTCCCGGCTTGTGCAGAGAGAATAATTCCATCACGGGTGGTTCTCGGCCAGATTTTTAACCCCTTGTTACAGGCAAAGCCCGGGGAATCCATTGGTTCAGTGTTCAGGTGTGGTATTTCTCCACGAGACTAGACAACGGCCGATGGCAAAAAGAAAGAGCCTGCTCTTTATCCGGGGGGAAGATATTGCTTTATTTTCCAGCCCTGCTCTGCTTCGGCTGGAGATCTTCCCCGCTAGCTTTCGGGGCCAAAGAGAGCTCAGCCCCACCCATCCGGGGGCTTTTTCCCCAGGGGACAGAGCCCGGAGACAGGGACAAGACACCACCCAGTCAGGGAGAAGTGGCAGTGGAAGAGTTATGTTACAGATGAGTAAGGAAAAACCACACGGTACAGATCACAAATCGGATAAAACACAATATAAACCCAATTAATGCATTACAACATTCAGGGGTCCCAGGTTACACAGCTCTCAGTTTGGATCCCTCTGGGTCATCGCTGCTGAGCAGGTTCTCGTTCCTCCTTCTCTCATCCATCCCTGGGGCCGTGACCGTGTCCCAGCTGTCTCCTGGGAATCCTGGGCGATCCAGGGGATGCTCCTGTCGGAGGCCACCCATGGGCTGCTGCAGGTGGGAGCCCTGTCCTGGGCGGTTCTGGGCTCCTGAGGTGCCCGTGGAGTCCCCTGGAGCCCACGGGAGGCTCAGCAGGGGTCAGAGCCCAGCCCCCGGTGGGGCAGAAACTGCCACAGACACCACGGGGCTGGGACAGGGACAGGGACAGGGGACAGGGACAGGGACAGGGGACAGGGACACAGGGACAGGGACAGGGACAGGGGACAGGGACACAGGGACACAGGGACACAGGGAGACAGGGACACAGGGACAGGGACAGGGACAGGGAGACAGGGACACAGGGACACAGGGACAGGGACAGGGACACAGGGACACAGGGACACAGGGACAGGGACAGGGACAGGGACACAGGGACAGGGACACAGGGGGACAGGGACAGGGACAGGGACACAGGGGGACAGGGACACAGGGACAGGGACAGGGACACAGGGACAGGGACACAGGGGGACAGGGACAGGGACAGGGACACAGGGGGACAGGGACACAGGGACAGGGACAGGGACACAGGGACACAGGGACACAGGGACAGGGACACAGGGAGAGGGACAGGGACAGGGAGGGATACAGGGATACAGGGACACAGGGACAGGGACACAGGGACACAGGGACAGGGACAGGGACAGGGACACAGGGGGACAGGGACACAGGGACAGGGACAGGGACACAGGGACAGGCACAGGGACAGAGGGACAGGGACAGGGACACAGGGACAGGGACAGGGACACAGGGACAGGGACACAGGGACAGGCACAGGGACAGGGACACAGGGACACAGGGACACAGGGACACAGGGACACAGGGAGAGGGACAGGGAGTCCCCAGATGGACACCCATCCCACCAGGAGAGTGTTTTCAATACTAACAAAGTGCAGAGGGAAAAGATTCCGGGGGAAGAGCAGCAGCCCAAGCCTGTCCATCCCAGGACTTCCACGTCACCCAGGACAGTGGGGACATCGTCCCTGCCCATCCCAGCAATTCCAGGTCACCCAGGACAGTGGGGACATCGTCCCTGTCCATCCCAGCAATTCCAGGTCACCCAGGACAGTGGGGACATCGTCCCTGTCCATCCCAGCAATTCCAGGTCACCCAGGACAGTGGGGACATCGTCCCTGTCCATCCCAGCAATTCCAGGTCACCCAGGACAGTGGGGACATCGTCCCTGTCCATCCCAGCAATTCCAGGTCACCCAGGACAGTGGGGACATCGTCCCTGCCCATCCCAGCAATTCCACGTCACCCAGGACAGTGGGGACATCGTCCCTGCCCATCCCAGCAATTCCACGTCACCCAGGACAGTGGGGACATCGTCCCTGTGCATCCCAGCAATTCCAGGTCATCTAGGGACAGTGGGGACATCGTCCCTGTCCATCCCAGCAATTCCAGGTCACCCAGGACAGTGGGGACATCGTCTCCAGGCCTTTGGGGCTGCCAAGCCCAGCCCAGGCACTGCTGGGCCCAGTTTTGCACCCTGACTGCAGGTGAGGGATTTTTTACCGACGCCTGACTCCGAGTCAGGGTTTTCACAGCAGAATTTCACAATTTCTGCTTGCTAACAAAGATATATTCCTATGGAAAAAACCAAATCCAGGCTACCCCAGAGACCCCCATCATTTTAAATCCAGGCTGGGCAAACCTAACTGGAAAACAGCCAGTGGGGGACGAAGCTTTGCGAGCAGAGAGGGAGATGAGACTCTCGAATAAGATCTTTTCCCATCTCTAATTTCTCTGAATCGAACTGCTCATGCAGAAAGCAGCGCTGGGAGATTTGGAAAGCTATTTGTGTGGGTAATTGACATTATTTTCTCTGCTAGGCACTACGCCCAACTTCCAGTGTTAATATAAACATTTTTTTTTTTTTTTTTTTAAATGATAGCTTGTGCTTTTTGGTGGGCATAAAGCAGCATTTGTATTTACAGCCAAAATGCATAATAAATAAATGAACACGTTTGGTAGAATACTTTATCTCCCTGGATGAAAAGGAGTAAAATCTATTCAGGCTGACCAGAAATGCTTGTTCATTCTGGCTGGGCTTAGCAAAACATTTTGGTTAAAAGCACACAGAGAAGATGGGAATTTTTTTTTTTTTTTTTTTTTTTTTTTTTTTTTGGAAGGACGTAAAATGGATTTTGATTTCTAATTTCAGCACAAAATCCTTCCTTTTTGGAGGTCTGAAGCGATAGTTCAAATTTGACCTCTATTAGCCTGTATTTTTAGAAAAAGCTGAAACAACGAAGGGATTATTACAGGTTGGGTTCAACTCACAATCAAGCGCATTATTTAGGGTTTTTTTCATATTTCCATATTTGCGGGAGAGAGGTTTTTAAAAGCTGGAACTACACCCCCGCATTTTTCCTGCCCTGTGTGCCGCGGGGAGCCGCCGTTGCAGTGGCACCGTGGGGTGGAAGCGGCTCCGGATTTGCTCCCTCCCGCGTCCTCTGGCTGAATCCTGGGGCCCCGTGCTCCAAGCCAGGTGTGCAAGAGGTTTTCACGCTTCCTTTTCACAGCCTGGGACAAGACAAGGGAGGGAGCCGGTTCTTCAAACCAGCCCTGGCCCACCCTCACTCTGGCAGAGGTTCTGTGCCCCAGGAGCAGCTTTGGCAGAGGTTCTGTGCCCCCCAGGATCATTTCCCACCCTTGGCAGAGGTTCTGTGCCTCAGGGTCACTTCTGGCAGAGGTTCTGTGCCCCAGGATCACCTTTGGCAGAGGTTCTGTGCCCCCCAGGATCACCTTTGGCAGAGGTTCTGTGCCCCAGGAGCAGCTTTGGCAGAGGTTCTGTTCCCCCCAGGATCATTTCCCACCTTTGGCAGAGGTTCTGTGCCCCCAGGATCACCTCTGGCAGAGGTTCTGTGCCCCCAGGAGCAGCTTTGGCAGAGGTTCTGTTCCCCCCAGGATCACCTCTGGCAGAGGTTCTGTGCCTCCCAGGACCATTCCCCACCTCTGGCAGAGGTTCTGTGTCCCCAGGATCATCTCCCACCCTTGGCAGAGGTTCTGTTCCCCCCAGGATGATCTCTCATCTCTGGTAGAGGTTCTGTGCCCCCAGGATCACCTTTGGGAGAGGTTCTGTGCCCCCCAGGATCACCTCTGGCAGAGGTTCTGTGCCCCCCAGGATCATTTCCCACCCTTGGCAGAGGTTCTGTGCCTCAGGGTCACTTCTGGCAGAGGTTCTGTGCCTCCCAGGACCATTCCCCACCTTTGGCAGAGGTTCTGTGCCTCAGGGTCACCTTTGGCAGAGGTTCTGTGCCCCCAGGATCACCTCTGGCAGAGGTTCTGTGCCCCCCAGGATCATTCCCCACCCTTGGCAGAGGTTCTGTGCCCCCCTGGACCATTTCCCACCTTTGGCAGAGGTTCTGCGCCTCCCAGGATCACCTTTGGCAGAGGTTCTGTGCCCCAGGATCACCTTTGGCAGAGGTTCTGTGCCCCCCTGGACCATTTCCCACCTTTGGCAGAGGTTCTGTTCCCCCCAGGATCACCTCTGGCAGAGGTTCTGTGCCCCCCAGGCCCTTTGCCCCCTCCCCAGGTGTTTGTTGTGGGCGGGACACCGCAGGGATGCCGCAGGAAGGAATTCCAGCCTCTCCCCTCTCCTGCTGCTTCCTTCCCCTCCTGCCCCTGCCCGCTCTGTCTCCTGAGGCTCTGAGCCACACCTGAGCTCAACAGGTTCCTGAACCTTTCCAGCAGAGCGGGAGGGAGAACCCGGGTGAGGAGGATGGAACAGGGCGGCTCCGGGGGCAGCGGAATGGCAAAGGGCACCGTGCCAAGCACGGGACACGCGCCGGCCCCCGGAGCGGCCGGGATGGTGGGAATGTCCCTGCCACGGCAGGGAATGGGATCACCTTTCACAGCCCTAAAACCCAAACCAGCCCGGCCCTACGTCCCAGGGGGAGACCCAAATGGAAGCAATATTCCAGTAACTGCAATCTCCGCTCTCGGGCTTGGACTTCCAGCTGCAGCAGAGCAAGGGCAGGAGCGAGCTCTGGAGAGCGGGAGGAGTTCATGTAGCGCAGAAAAGATGAGATCAGTCAGCCCTGGGGTTAACATGGGCAGTCTCCTCCTCTCGCTTCAAATTCCCCTCTTGGCGCAAGCCAGGTATCCCGTTCCTGGATCCATGGAATGCTGTCTCCAGCAGAAGATGCCACAGGCGGTGACTGGGTCGCACCTGGTGCATCTCAAAGCAAAGAGCCGGGACCAGGGTCACGGGGAGGCAAAGCAAGGAGAGCCCACGGCAGCAGAGCTCTCCTGGCACCCGGGGATCCCGGGAGCTTGGAGCGCAGCTGCTCCGTGCCTTCGGAAGGGAAGGGAGCAGCCAAGCTTCTGCCCTGCGAGAGGAAGAGCAGGGACCCGAGCAAACCAGGTGGAACTGGCCGGAACGAGACCCGAGAGCCTTTCCCACCGTGCCGGGGCGGCCCTGGCAGACCCTGCCGGGAGCCAGGGTGAGTTTCCCGGTCAGAAATGAGCGTGCCCAGCACCGGGAAGGGCTCCCAGCAGGGGACACACCTGGGCAGGCTGTCGCACAGTCCCTGCGCCCTCCCGCGCCGCAGCAGCTGAACCAAACGCTCCCTGCGGGCTGGCCAAAACCACAGAGGCGGAAGAATGGAGCAAAAGCATCTGCTCCTGTGCAGCCAGAGAGCTGCTCCAGAAATCCCTCTGCTCCGTGCCCGGGATCAGAGCAGGGAATTGCCAGGCTCTGCCAGCCCTGGTGGCACATGGCCATGCCAGCTCAAACCTCCTCAGCTGCATTCCAAGGGCTGGGTGTCCAGGGATGTCTCCATTCCTGCAGCTGCATTCCAAGGGCTGGGTTTGCAGGGATGTCTCCATCCCAGCAGCTGCATTCCAAGGGCTGGGTGTCCAGGGATGTCTCCATCCCAGCAGCTGCATTCCAAGGGCTGGGTTTCCGTGGCTGTGCCAGCTCAAACCTCCTCAGCTGCATTCCAAGGGCTGGGTGTCCAGGGATGTCTCCATCCCAGCAGCTGCATTCCAAGGGCTGGGTTTGCAGGGATATCTGCATCCCTGCAGCTGCATTCCAAGGGCTGGGTGTCCAGGGATGTCTCCATCCCAGCAGCTGCACTGTGGGGACACCACACACAGCAAAGAGCACACAGCAGCCTCCTCAGTCAGGAAACATCAGGGCTTTAGGGATCCGGATCTTTCTGAATCCCTAAAAGAACCTATTTCTGAGGAAAGCAAAGGGCCTGTTTTTAGGGTAACCCCATGGGTCATTTCCAAGTCACCAACCGAGTCTGGTCTGGGAGCCCTGGAAAAAGCTCTGGTGCTAAAACAGAGCTGAAATGTTTCTTTTTGCCGTTTCTGCAGCCCGAGAAGGAGCCGAAGCCCCGGCCCCTCTGCGTGCCCAGGCTGCTGTGGGACAGGGCGCTGGCAGGGGCACACACTGCTGCTGGCACGTAGCAGCATCGAGGGCAGGCACAAAAAGCCTTCAGTCAAGGCCCTGCTCCAAGAGAAGGGACAGAAATGACACAGTCGGGAACATCCTCCCTCCCTGGCAGAGCACGAGTGCAGGTGATGAACAAACACAAATCAGCTGGGAAAAGGGGAAAAATCCCGACTGTCACGAGGTGAAACTCAACCTCCCCCTGTGAAATGCAGAGGTGGATACACAAAACACACCTCGCTGTGCATCCCAAGGGAGGCTGCAAGGCCACGGCTCCATCCTGGGACCAGGAGTGTCGGAATTAATGTTTGTTTTCCCGCGAAGGTTTCGGGTGAAGTCTGCGTTTCTTCACGCGCTGCCCTCAGAACCAGAGTCAGGAGCTGCTCCTCGGGGAGTTGCTGTGGGCTGGGAGCGGCAGCGGTGCCCGGCCCGGGGGCGCAGGGGGTGCTCACCCAGAGCCTCCCAGCAGAGCCCCCGGGCTCGCAGCGGCTGCTGTGCGAGCAGAGTGGCCGGGCTGGGGCAGAGGGGACGCTCCCTGCTCACCCCGGCCCCACAGCACCGCTTATTCCAGATAAAATCCCTCGGGAAGGGCAGCCCGCCCCGGGCACACCATTCCTGCGTGTCTGGGCGGGAGTCCCAGGGGCTGACATCTGTGAGTACTGTTATTAACTGATATTCTTCTTCCTGCTGTCGAAATATGTTGGAGACTTCATTTGAAATTTAAAAAAAAAAAAAAAAAAGCGCACAAAAACTTACCTGTGGTGAGATTCGCACCGAGCAAGATGTGATCTGAACCACAAGGAGACCACCCCAGAGCCCTTCTGGGGACCTCCCATGGAAGCAGGAGAGAAGAGACTTCTCCCTTCACTAAACACGGGGCAAGAGTTCGGCTGATCTGCTGGAAAATCTGGGAAGAGCCCAGCGCTGAGCTCAGCCCGGCCCCAGCTGTGACAGCGCTTTTTGGGCACGGCCTGAGCGGTGTCACTGTCCCGGAGTCCATCGGGGCGCTGAAACCACCCAGCTCCTTGGAGAAGGGGATTTTCAGCCTCCCATCAGATCATTGTTCTTGCTGCAGCTCCCCGGCAGTAAAATAGAGAAAATACAGCGAAGAAACAATACCCCCAAACTTGTCATCAGTCCTTCCTTGCTTATTCCTCCCACCAAACATTTCCTATCAGCATTCACCGGCTAATCTTCTCTTTTTGTCACTGACACAAAAACACTCGCTCATTTTGTGTCATCTCCAAATACTGCAACAATAGAAGAATGCAGCCATTAATTACCGAAATTACCGTTGCAAGAGAAAATTATAGTCATTAGAATCGAGGTGAAACTCATTTGTACTTTCCCCAACTTCTCCTTTTTTGTGAAGTTACCAACTTCATGCCTCCAGTAAAGACCCCGGAATGCAGCAAACTGAGAAGTTTGGGAGATGTGAGCGGCGCTGTGGCTGCAGGAGCTTCTCCGCTTCCCTGAGGCAGGGGCTCCTGTTCTGTCCCTGAGCTCTCATCACAGAGCCACGGGATGGGAAGGGCTGGGAGGGACCTGGGAACTCCTCCAGGGTCACCCTGCCCTGGCAGGGACACCTCCCCTGTCCCAGGCCGCTCCAGCCCCAGTGTCCAGCCTGGCCCGGGGAAATCCAGGGATCCAGGGGCAGCCACAGCTGCTCTGGGCTGTGGGGTGAGATCCATTGAGGGTCCACCGCAACCCAGCCCATTCTGGGATTCCGGGGTCCCACGTTTCTGTAAATATTGGAATGGACACAGGAGCTCCCGCTGATTGATTCAGCTCCGTGGCAGCTCCAGCCGGTGCAAGTTCTCATGGTGAATGATGCCAGGAGCCCTGGCAGGAACACGATTTCTCCAGGCCCTGGAGCCTCGGGGGTGCTGGAATCAGCAGCGTCTGAGCCTGCTCGGGGTCACAGCCCGCCCCAGGGGCCGGGGGGTGCGGTGGCCAAGGGGGATCCTCCAGAAGCCAAAATCCAGCTCGAGGATGGCCCTTAGCAGGGGGAGCTTGCCCTTTCTCCTGAGAATGTCTCCAAGGAGAGTCGAATCCAATCTCTCAGAGCTCTTTGGACTATGACAGGAATCCAGACAGGACCTTAACCCCTGAACCTGCCTCAGCCCGGGACCAGCACCGGGAACTCAGCCGCCATCAGTGATGTGCTGATATCAGTGCTGATAGCAGGGGTTCAGAGCCCTCTGATCCCATCAGAGATGTGCTGATATCAGAGCTGATAGCAGTTCAGTGATGTGCTGATATCAGAGCTGATAGCAGTTCAGTGATGTGCTGATATCAGTGCTGATAGCAGGGGCTCAGAGCATTCTGATCCCATCAGAGATGTGCTGATATCAGAGCTGATAGCAGTTCAGAGCACTCTGATCCCATCAGAGATGTGCTGATATCAGTGCTGATAACAGGGGTTCAGAGCCCTCTGATCCCATCAGAGATGTGCTGATACCAGTGCTGATAGCAGTTCAGTGATGTGCTGATATCAGTGCTGATAGCAGTCCAGAGCACTCTGATCCCCTGATCTGATGCTGGGTGACGGATCCCTGCCCTACTTGCACGTGCAAACATCGTACACTAGCATACAAATTGAATTTGCCATTTTCCACAGACTTTAGCCAGAGGCAGATCTCGGGGAAAAGAAGAGCAGGAGCAGTCTGTGTGATCAAGATAAAGGTTAAACACCCAATTATCGTGTTTGGTACCAAGGTTATGGGCCAGCTCAACGAATGGCTCGGTTAATGTCTGCCTGAACCTCAACCCCACTCCGAGGCACACAGCTGGCCTTTGCTGAACGCTGCTCATCAGCAATGCTCAGGCTGTGTTTCAGCAAATCTCTCTGCACAGGATTTTCTCTACACTTGGTTTTAACGCTGAATTTTCATTCTTATTTGGTCCCAGCAAAATAAAAATGTTTGATGTTACGATTTTCTGCAAGCCTTTATGGCCACCCCCACCTCCGAACGCGGGTGATTTCTCTGTGCCATTTTCCTGCTCTCAGCTATTTCCCTGCCTTTGATGAGCAAAGATCTTGAACTCCAGGGCTTCTGCCCTTTCTGGCTTTGGGCAAAGCAGCGTGAACACAGCTCCAGCACGTCCCACAACTGCTGTGTTGCGGTGGCTGTGCAGTTTGGGACCTTTCCCCAGAGGGACTGGTAAATACTCTCCTAACTGGGAAATTCCCTTCACACTGAGTCTCAATGTCATTTTGTCCCAGTTTTTCCTCCCTTGTGTTTTATTCATTATGCAAACCCCTTCTCTTTTTTCCCCCCTGACTATCTCTCAACAACCTGTAATCAAATGTTTCTCTGAAAGAAGTGCCCAGGGTTTGTTTGGGTTTTTTTTTTCCCCATCACTGGGATGAGCATGTGGTTGCAGAGTTCACAGGCTCCTTTTAAGCAGACGGATAATTACTCAGGAGCAGCCACCAAAGTTAACTATAAATATGTAAATTGGGGAAGAATGAAATACTCGTTAAACATTAGGCATTTACTATGGAAATTAAGCGTCATTAGATGCATAAAAGGCTCTCCCAGCGTTTGTTCTCCGGCGTTTCCCTTCAAGCCTTCATTAGTGCACTGATCCCAACAAACACAGAGGGGCCACCCCATCCAAACAAGAGCAGAGCCACCCTGAATGGGCGCCCAGAACTCAAACCCAAACACTGCTAAAATCAGCTTGGAGCTTTGGAGATGCTCCGCAGCTTCCCTTCTCTTCCCCAGTTTGCATTTCCTCTTTGCTCCTTCAGCCCACCCAACAGCAGCAGCAGAGGCTGGGACACCCCAGCACCAGAAAACTGCTCACATCACATTTTGGATGCTCATGTCACACTTTGGATGCTCACATTTTGGATGCTCACATCACCTTTTGGATGCTCACATCACATTTTGGCTGCTCACATCACATTTTGGATGCTCACATCATATTTTGGATGCTCACATCATATTTTGGATGCTCACGTCACATTTTGGCTGCTCACATCACCTTTTGGACGCTCACGTCACATTTTGGATGCTCACATCACCTTTTGGATGCTCACATCACCTTTTGGACGCTCACGTCACATTTTGGATGCTCACATCACCTTTTGGATGCTCACATCACCTTTTGGATGCTCACATCACCTTTTGGATGCTCACGTCACATTTTGGATGCTCACATCACATTTTAGCTGCTCACATCACATTTTGGATGCTCACATCACCTTTTGGATGCTCACATCACATTTTAGCTGCTCACATCACCTTTTGGATGCTCACATCACCTTTTGGACGCTCACATCACCTTTTGGACGCTCACATCACATTTTGTCTGCTCACATCACATTTTGGATGCTCACATCACCTTTTGGATGCTCACATCACCTTTTGGCTGAGCTGGAGCCAGAGGTTACAGAAGCAGAAGCGTTCTTGGGACAGGATGTAGGAAAACACTTATTTCAGGGCTTTGGAACAGACAAAGTTGAGGGTAGAGCAAAAGTCTTGGAGAAAGGGTGGGGAATCATCTCTGGGTGCTGGAGAGCAGAGCCTCTTCCCCCAAAATGAGGTGGGTACGGATTATCCTGCACTTTTCCATGAGTCTGTGAAACCCCTCCTCATCTTCGTTCTTTTCCAGGCCACCCTCGCTCACCTCTGGTGCCAGGACACAGGGAATGGATGGGAAGGGCTGGATGGGAGATTGGGCAGGAATTGTTCCCTGGCAGGGTGCTGAGGCCCTGGCACAGGGTGCCCAGAGCAGCTGTGGCTGCCCCTGGATCCCTGGCAGTGCCAAGGCCAGGCTGGACACTGGGGCTGGATCCACCTGGGACAGTGGGAGCTGTCCCTGCCCACGGCAGGGGTGACCCTGGGTGGGATTTAGGGTCCCTTCCAGCCCAGCTCATTCCATGACTCCACAATCTTCATTCAGCGTCTTCTGCTCAGCTCACTCCATCTATAATTAGCCATGAGTGAAAATGCAAATTACCCCCTCAACAGCCTTTCTGGAATGTAAAGGTTCTGACCTGGAAATCCTCATTTGGAAGTGCCCCGGAAACCTGGAGCAGGTTCCTGAAGGATTTCCTTAGGGATGCCTTGGTGTGTTCCTATAAATCCCCTCCAAGCCAGTGCTCACGAGGATCCAAGCGCAGAAGTTTCCTGAAACTCAACTTCAGCCAACCAGATAAGGAAGGAGAGCTGTGAGCGGTGGTGGGGCTTGGCAGAGGTGACAATCCCTTGTCCACACTCCGGGACACTGGCAGTGGGACTGGGAGGATGAAGTTTTCCCTCTGCACCCTCCGTGCAAAGCGCTCAGTCCCAGTCCAGCGCTTCAGTCCTGCTCTCAGCCAAAAAACCTCACGGAAAGGTGGAAATATTTATTTTTCTGTTGTTTTCTTTTCATAAACTAGCACTGCTATGTCAAAAGGAAACAAAAATAAACCAGGGAAAATCCCAAACTGGGGGAAACCGTGGGGAGAGCAGAGGGATTTTTGTCCTTTCTGTAACACCCACCCACACGGAGCCAGCCTGTTGACAGCAGCAAACGATGATCAAAAATAATCAAGGTTTTGTCACGGAACTTTCTGGGCTGTCCACTGGAAATCCTGCAAATACAGCTGTGAATTCTGCCCGGGCTGGTGCCAGCAGCCAGCCCCAGCACTGCCCCTGACACTTCCATGCCCCAGTAGCAGCAGAGTGCCAGGGTGGGAATGCTGGACGTGTCCCCACCCTGTGTCGGAGTCCAGGGCATTCCTCTGGCTGCCCTGGAGGGTCAGGGACCTGGGCAGGGGGGTCTGGGACCCTGGCACAGAGCCCAGAGGGACATTGGCTTTGATCCCAGTCCATGGGAAAGGCTTCCTGTGCTGTGGGATGGATTGCAGGCCACAGGAGTGTGAAAGAAGTTTAGCTTATCACAGGGTGAAAAAACAGTAGGTTTGGGTTTTTAGTATAGAAGTGAATGGGGGCAAGATGGAGGATTTGGGGCGTTGTCTCCTGCTTCTTCTTTCTTCTTCCCTCACTCCATTTCAGCAGTGGCGGTGGCACAAAGTAGTTTAAAGAGATTGGGTCAAAGTAGGGATGACCAGTTTAGTATAAGTGATAGGTATTGGCAAATAATGATAAATAATGAACAGATAACAATTAGTATAAAAGATAGCGACAGCCCAGTGCGGGAGGAGTCATCAGGTGCCCAAGCAGCTGCACAGACCTCAGTTGGGCACTGAGAAAATTATAAGATAAGAAACAATTTAAAAAGCTCGCAACCTTGAAAAACCAGAACCTGAAGACTCAGACTCTTTTTTACATCTGGCTCAAGGCTTTGCAGAAGGCAAAAAGACTCCAAATCCACCAGAACCTTGGAACTAAAAACCGAGAACCCCGCAGCAGATCCCACCAGCTGCTTGCTGCCCAGCACGGCCCTGCAGGAGGAGGAGAAGTGTCTCCATCTCCCTGGCAGCCATGACACAGGATTTTAAGGCACTTTAAGGGGTTTTTGAGGCACCTCATGAGCTGAGGTCTGTGGGGAGGTCGTGGGTGCAAACGCTGTGCCCACATTGTACCTCCGCATTTGCCGTACCCACACAGTCAATACAATGCATTGCCTCCGCCGAGTTCTTCCTTTTTGTTGTTTAAATCTTTGTTTTGCAGTAGTACCAGGCTAGTCTGGAGAATCGTCATGGAATTTCAGGATTGTTTGGAATGGAAGGGACCTTAAAGCCCATCCAGTCCCAGCCCTGCCGTGGGCAGGGACCCCTCCCACTGCCCCAGGTAAAGGCAGAGACGCTCAGCTCGCTGCTCCCTGCGCAAGGGAACCTCCCCCAGGGAAAAGGGGCACGGCTGGAGATGTCCTTCACCAGCCCATTCCTTCCTCTGGCACCTTGGGGAGGCTGAGCCGGAGCAGAGACTGGGCAGAGGCAGGGAATAAAGCAGAGATTTATTGAAAGGGCTTCAGGGGGAACCTTGGGCAGGACAAGAGCCTGGGCAGGGCTGGGCACAAGGTGGACCCAAAATGGGCACAAAATGGGCACAAAAAGGGCACAAAATGGACCCAAAATGGGCATAAAATGGACCCAAAATTGTCACAAAATGGGCACAAAATGGGCCCCAAATGGGCCCCAAATGGACCCAAAATGGACCCAAAATGGACAAACGAGGTCTCACCCTTTTCTAAGTTGTGGTCCGTTTGCACATTGGTGTTTAATTGCCCCATCCCAGCTCCAGGCTGTCAGCTCCCATCCTTCTCGTTCCTCCCTCAGCCACCCTCGTTTGTGCTTTGGGGCTGGAAGTTGTCCTTGGAGTGCAGCAGGAGCAGGATTTGTTTTGTGTCGCTGCCGTGTGCAGAGAGCTGAGTGACGCTGAGTGTGAGCTCAGAGCTGCGCCTGGGCAGAGCAGAACATGGAACATGTGGAAGATAAAACTGGAGGTGTCACCTCCTTCCCCAAGAGGTCTCTGGAGTCACAGAAATACAGAATAATTCAGGTTGGAAAAGCCCTCTGAGATCGCCCAGCACCGCCAGGGCCTCCACGCACAGGGCTCCGAGATCCCCGCGGGAATGGGCACTCCAGCCCTGCCCTGGGCGGCTGGGCCAGGGTTTTCTAGGAGCAGAAGTGGCTCCATTATGACACAGATAATGTTGAGGGTTACGTTTCCTGTAGAATTCCCCCCGCCTCCCCCCCCCCAAGTTGCTAGGAGACTAAATGCTGATAGTTAGAGAGTGCTTAACCTGGACAAAAGAACTGATAACTTAGTTTTGGGGGAGGGAGAAAGCTCCTGGAGAGCTGAGGGTGGTGGGCTCACGGCTCTCGGTCTTCCGGGGAGCACGGATCGGGGACTGCTGGCTGCTGGAGTCCACGGTTAACGGAGGGGTCTGGTCCTGGGAATTCTATCATCTGTGGGAGCACCCAGGAATTCGGAGTTTCTTCGCTGCCCTGCTGGATTTTGGGTCAGCCCGGGTCCTGCCGCTGCGGCTTCTCCGGCACTGCCACCTCTGCCTGCCGAGGACACCCCGTGCCAGCGGAGGACAGTCCACCGCGCCCGGCTTCCAGCCATCAGCGCCGGAGCCTCCACCGTGTGCCCTCGGGGTTCTTGGTTCTGTTCTA
The DNA here is from genome assembly GCF_015227805.2 of Hirundo rustica. NCBI lineage: Eukaryota > Metazoa > Chordata > Aves > Passeriformes > Hirundinidae > Hirundo > Hirundo rustica. Next base: position 377,615 of record NC_053454.1, on the reverse strand, counting down.
CTATTGTTATAATTGCTGTTGTTTTTTGTCTGTCCTGTTATATTTACTAGTAAAGGACTGTTATTCCTTTTCCCCATAGCTCTGACTGAAAAGTTTTTTTTTAATCTTCCAAATTATAATAACACGGAGGGAAGGATTTGAATTCCTCATTTCCTAGAGAGGCCTGCCTCTCCTTAGCAGACACCTGTCTTTTCAAACCAAGACACACAGGGCATCGCACCTCTTGATTCCTTCCCCAGCCTCCTCTGATCCAGCCCGTGCTGGTCTCTGGGAGCCCCCCGGGGCCCCTCCTGCTTGGGCCGTGTCCCTGGAGGGGGTCTGTGCTCTGTCCGTGTGTCCTGCTGGGAGCTGAGTGCAGGCCTCGGCAGGGAGCCTGGGGTGCCTTGGGAACGGATCACTTTGGTGGGTACGGGATCTGTTTGGTGGGAACAGATCTGTTAGGTGGTTACGGGATCTGTTAGGTGGGAATGGGATCACTTTGGTGGGAACGGGATCTGTTTGGTGGGAACGGGATCTATTTGGTGTAAATGGATCGGTTTGGTGGGAATGGATCTGTTAGGTGGGAATGGGATCCGTTTGGTGGGAATAAATCTGTTTGGTGGGAACGGGATCTGTTAGGTGGGAATGGATCTGTTTGGTGGGAACGGATCTGTTAGGTGGGAACGGGATCTGTTAGGTGGGAATGGGGTCTGTTTGGTGGGAACAGATCTGTTTGGTGGGAACGGATCTGTTAGGTGGGAATGGGATCCGTTTGGTGGGAATAAATCTGTTTGGTGGGAACGGGATCTGTTAGGTGGGAATGGATCTGTTTGGTGGGAACAGATCTGTTTGGTGGGAATGGGATCACTTTGGTGGGAATGGGATCTGTTTGGTGGGAATGGGATCCGTTTGGTGGGAATAAATCTGTTTGGTGGGAACGGGATCTGTTAGGTGGGAATGGATCTCTTAGGTGGGAATGGGATCACTTTGGTGGAGGCTGAAGAGCAGAACTGGAGGATGTCTGCAGCGGGAGCTGCCGTGAAACACCGATTCCGTCTCTCCAAACCCCATCATCCCTGGGGATCAGCGTTCTCTGCCCCGCAGTCTCTCTGCGATAGTCAGCGACAAGGAGCCGTGAGCTCCCTCCTTCCAGCACAGCCTCTCCTGCCCTGCAGGGCCAGCAGTCACAAACCATCGCTGTCAGCTCCACTTCGAGCCAGCGCTGGTGGCTTCCGGAGGAAATTCGATATCTGGTGCATCTCTCCAAAAAAAATGACACCTTGAAGTTCACTGGAGCAGGGCTCGAAGCACAAACTCTCCGTGACTGCACGCAGATGGCTGCAGACCTGGATCGGCTTTATTTATGCTTCTTGGAAGGAAGTTATTCAATATTCTGCTGGAGATTTAAATGTTTATTCTGAGCAATTCCCAGGCAGAATTTAACGAGCAGTCACTGGAGGAGCTTAATAAGGGGTGGGATGGAAAAAAGTCTCTTTCTTTGTCTCCGGGCAATAAATCACAAGTCATGCAAGGGCCACAAATCTTGGCTTTTTGTGCCATTCAAGCTCAGCTCCCTCGCTGCCGTTGAAGGAGATTTAAAGGCTGCCAGTCAGCTCCTGTGAGACACAGCTGTGCTGATTTGCCTATTCTATAAAAACTGACACAAGTTGGAGGGCTGGTAACACCAGCCCAGAATTGTGTCCTGGAAAGGGGGAATGTGTTCCCCAGCCAGGCTGAACATCAGGACCTGGGGCTGAACCTGCAAAGAGTGAAATGTCCCCTGGCCTGGCTCAACCAAGACACACCTTGCTGTGCAAACATTGAGATATCATTAAATCCACTTGGTTGATGATCAAGTGTCTCCTTCAGGTAAAGATTGCTGTGCCTTGTTCCTCTCTAAAACGTGTCCAGGACCCACTCCAACTGTTGGATGACAGTCTCAAGTCAAACAAGTCCAAAAGTCTGCCCAAAAAACCAGAAACAAACAGATTCTTATTTGAAAAACTCAACAACTCAAGTCCCCTCATAAAAGGGTTTTGTGTTCTCTTTTTATTTCCAAAAGTCCTGCAGGTAAAGAGGTTTCTCCTTCTGAAGCCTCTTTATCCCAAGTCCTCCCAAAACCGGCTTTGTGCTCCCTTTCCTCAGCCCTGGGCACTTTTCAGGAGTCCTTTTCACCTCCTGACCCTGGGAGCAAAGGGAGGATTTGGCACTTTTCTCCTTACTCGCGGGACAGAGCTGCAGACGCGGGCAGCGCTGGCGGGCGGAGGAAAGGAAACGACCAGGATAAAGCTCTGGCAGTGCGGGGAGCCCGGCACGTCCTGCTCCCGTCCCTGCAGATGGCCAAAGCCCTGTTAACCTGCCAAGCCAGGGCACGGCCCCCGTGTCAGCCTGGCCGATTCCAGGGGCTGTCCCTGCCCCTGCCCTGCGGAGCCCAGGCCGCATCCCAGCCTCGCACAGGGAGCTGTGCTGGGGCTGCGGCTGCGGAGGGAACAGCTGACACTGCTTCTAGGAGAGCCCAGTCCCAGTTTGCAGCCAGTCCGAATTCCTCCCCGTGTTTCACCTGCTTCTGCCTCGGAGTTACCTGAAACAGCAGCTGCAGCTCAGAGCTCTTCGCTTTTTACCAGATCTCAGTGAGGTAGCAGGCAGCAGGCATCATCCCGTCCCATCCCATCCCATCCCATCCCATCCCATCCCATCCCATCCCATCCCATCCCATCCCATCCCATCCCATCCCATCCCATCCCATCCCATCCCATCCCATCCCATCCCATCCCATCCCATCCCATCCCATCCCATCCCACCCCATCCCACCCCATCCCATCCCATCCCATCCCATCCCATCCCATCCCATCCCATCCCATTATCCCATCCCATCCCATCCCATTATCCCATCCCATCCCATCCCAACCCATCCCATCCCCAGGTTGTAAAGGGCAGCTGGGATGCCCCAGGGTGGGAAGGTCCCTGTCCCTGTCCCTGTGTCCCTGTGTCCCCGTGTCCCTGCGTCCCTGTGTCCCTGTGACCCTGTGACCCTGTGTCCCTGTCCCTGTCCTGTCCCTGTGTCCCTGTCCCTGTGTCCCTGTCCCTCTGTCCCTGTCCCTGTGTCCCCAGGACAGCCCTGTCCCTGTCCCTCTCTGATCGGGGCAGTGCCGGTGCCAGCAGTTCCCATGTCCCCAGGACAGCTCTGTCCCTGTGTCCCTGTCCCTGTGTCCCCAGGACAGCCCTGTCCCTGTCCCTGTGTCCCCAGGACAGCTCTGTCCCTGTGTCACTCTGTCCCTGTCCCTGTGCCTGTCCCCCTGTGTCCCCAGGACAGCCCTGTCCCTGTCCCTGTCCCTCTCTGATGGGGCAGTGCCGGTGACAGCAGTTCCCGTGTCCCCAGGACAGCTCTGTCCCTGTGTCCCTGTCCCTGTCCCTGTGTCCCCAGGACAGCTCTGTCCCTGTGTCCCTGTGTCCCTGTGTCCCTGTGTCCCTGTGTCCCTGTGTCCCTGTCCCCCTGTGTCCCCAGGACAGCCCTGTCCCTGTCCCTGTCCCTGTGTCCCCAGGACAGCTCTGTCCCTGTGTCCCTGTGTCCCTGTCCCTGTGCCTGTCCCCCTGTGTCCCCAGGACAGCCCTGTCCCTGTCCCTGTCCCTGTCCCTGTCCCTCTCTGATCCGGGCAGTGCCGCTGCCAGCAGTTCCCGTGTCCCCAGGACAGCCCTGTCCCTGTGACCCTGTGTTCCAGTCCCTGTGTCCCTGTGTCCCCAGGACAGCCCTGTCCCTGTCCCTGTCCCTCTCTGATCCGGGCAGTGCCGCTGCCAGCCGTTCCCGTGTCCCCAGGACAGCCCTGTCCCTGTCCCTGACCCTGTCCCTGTCCCTGTCCCTGTCCCTCTCTGACCCGGGCAGTGCCGCTGCCAGCAGTTCCCGTGTCCCCAGGACAGCCCTGTCCCTGTGTCCCTGTGTCCCTGTGTCCCTGTGTCCCTGTCCCTGTGTCCTCAGGACAGCTCTGTCCCCGTGTCCCTGTGTCCCCATGTCCCTGTGTCCCTGTGTCCCTGTGTCCCTGTCCCTGTGCCTGTCCCTGTCCCTCTCTGATCGGGGCAGTGCCAGTGACAGCAGTTCCCGTGTCCCCAGGACAGCCCTGTCCCTGTCCCTGTCCCTGACCCTGACCCTGTCCCTGTGTCCCTGTGTCCCTGTCCCTGTCCTGTCCCTCTCTGATCCGGGCAGTGCTGCTGCCAGCCGTTCCCGTGTCCCCAGGACAGCTCTGTCCCTGTCCCTGTCCCTGTCCCTGTCCCTGTCCCTGTCCCTGTCCCTGTGTCCCCAGGACAGCTCTGTCCCTGTGTCCCTGACGCTGTCCCTGTCCCTGTCCCTCTCTGATCCGGGCAGTGCCGCTGCCAGCCGTTCCCGTGCCCGTGTGGGCGCTGGGGGTGTGAGGCCCTGCCCTGCCCTGCCCTGGCACACGCAGAGCTCGGGGAGCCGCTCAGGCTCAGCTCCCCTGGGCCCTTGTTGTACACGGCTCCGAATTCAGCAGCAGGTCAATAAATGACCTCCACACACCGAGCCCTGCCGTTTTCTAAACCTCACACACCTCTGGGCAGGTGTTTAGGAGGGGAGATCGCTGCCCGGGGCAGTGATTTGTTTGCACACGTGACAAATGCTTTAGGAAAGGACAGAGGCCATTCTGGGGGTGGAGTTGTTTTTGGTGGCAGCGTTTTCTCTTGGGCTCCCTTGCCCTCCACACCGGGCAAGGTGAGAGGGAGAGAGAGGCTTTAAAACCCTCTCGATCTGCTCACCTGACAGGACCTGCAAGGTCCTCTGTGTGTTGTGACATGCGTGCCCCCAGACTGGAAAATTCCCCGTTAATGGGAGTCTCTTACCTGTCCTGCCCCAAACCCCTGCTTCCTTAGTGCAGGGAGGAAACCTCCTCAGAAATGTGACTTTGAAAGGCCCTGGGTCTCCAGAGATGGTGGAGAGGATGCATTTCCAAGACACATTCAAGGCCAGGTGGGACAGGGCTCGGAGCCAGGTGTCCCTGTCCCTGGCAGGGGGTGGAACCAGATGGGTTTTAGGGTTCCAAACCAAACCAAACCAAACCAAACCAAACCAAACCAAACCAAACCAAACCAAGCCCATCCGGGACTCTACCACTCCATATTATTTACAAAATTAATTCCTCACCTCTTCCTGATTTCATGGCTGGCCCCTGAGGTGTAAGATGTCCCTTCTCGCTGTAAATTTTTATTCCTGGAAATAGTGTGATCGACTCAGCTGCAACCTCTTCCCTGTGGCTCATCCCGTGGGTGGGATGATGGAGGAGGGATAATGGGAATAACCTCATCCAGAGAGCCCTTGGATGGGCTGCTGTGCCTGGCAAAGCCCAGGAACACCCTGTGATGAACCCTGCTCGTCCCACCTGGGTTCGGGGCTGTCCTGCACCTCAGGGATGGCTGAGAGCTGCTCCTCTGCATCCCCCCAAATCCATCAGCACTAATTAACTAATTACACTGTCACCGGACCCGCGGTGAGCGGCTGGTGTAGGCTCTGCTCCCGGTGCAACCTGCGCCTCAGTCATCGTTATGACTCAATTAATTAATGATGGTTTATCTGCCCACCTGTGTCTGCTCTGCTCTGTGGTGCTGCGCTCCCGGCTCCGGGCGAGAGCAGCTCCATCAATCCCGGGCGGGATCCGTGCCTGGAGTCCCTGGGAAGCGGGGATGCTGAACGAGCCCTGATTTACGGAGCTGCAGTGAGGGGTAAGAGCGGCAATCGCTCCTCTCCCACGAGCTGCCCTGTGCTTTGTGACCTGCCCGCGGTCACCACATGATCGGGACCTTTCCTGAATGCATCGTTTCCCTCCCCCGAATGTTGACGAGGGCTGGTTTCAATTATTTCTTCCCTTCGCACTCCGTATTTCCAGCTGCCTCCAATGAGCAATTCATCTACTCTCTCAAATGACTTACCAAGATAGATTTCACATACAAGGCAAATAGATTTTGCCTCCCCTCATGATTTCACAGCACGATTTTTTATAATTCTGCTTCCCGTGCCTTATTCCCAGCAAACCCTTCCCCACCGCAGAGCTTTCCATCTGTGCAAGGTGGATATAAAGTGTCATTGGATAAGAAAAGTAGTGTTTAATGTTATTTTGCCCTGATTCCCGTGGCACAGCATTTCCCATGCTATTTGAAATATAGAGCAGGGTCAGAAAAATGCTGGGGCTCTTGCGCTGAGCTGCAGCATCGCCCTGCCCCGGAGCCTTACGCTGCTGAGGAAGTTCAGAGTAACTGAGCGGTGGGGAGCCGCTCGCATTGGGATTTGCCTCTGCCACGGCATTCACGGGGCCACCGAGCACCAGAGACGCCAGGATAATTGTGGAAAAGCTCCTCTCCCCGCACGTTTACACTTCAGGAATTGCTGATTCCAATTCAGTTAAGAATCATGGGGAAATAAGGGAGCGGGTGCAATTAATGCAGCTGCAAGTGGCGGCTCAGCCTTTACCTCTCACTCAGCGCAGACGGAGCCACGGCGGGCACGGACACGGACACGGCCCCGCGCCCGGGGAGCCGAGCCCCGTGTCAGCACGAGGAACATCCAGGCCGGGCGCAGAGCCCTCGGCAAAATCCATCTGCGGTTCAGCGAGGCAGCGCGGGGAGAGTTCACCGGGAGTTTATCATGGGAACTGCTGAGGGTTAATGGCCAGCAGAGCAGATTGAGCTGTGGGATTACTAAATAATGAACTTTTCTCTCCAATAAATTTGTCCCTGACTTATAAAAAATCAATAACCTGCCACGCTTCGGACAATTTTTTCTTCTTTTGTTGGAGGAGGAAGATGGGCTCGGAGTAATTTTTAAACTACTCTTTCATATATATAAAAATATATTTTACCCCGACCATTTATACGGAAGCTCTGATGTGCCACATTTATTGCAGCTTCATCACCCAGATAGATTTTTATGTGGGTGCCTGGCTATTGCTTTGTTTAATCATTCCTTTCTCTTCCCTCCCCAGTCCCTCTCCTCCTCCCCTTCCCTGGATTTTTATGGCACCATCAGCTGTGCAGATCTGCAGGAGGGTTTTCACGGGCGGTAGGATGTCAGCAAGGTCAGGTCAGCTGGGACAGAGCCAAAAATATCAGCACTTCCCAGCCTCTGGGGGAGAAGTTGAAATCACGGTTAGCACTGGCAAACCGTTGCTTTTTCAGCTCCAAGAAGAGGGGGGGCTGGTTTGGATTTTGTTTTGTTTGGTTCCCAAGGGTAGAGGGGATGGTTTCAGCTCCTGGCTGAGGGACAGATTTCCTCTGGGATGTGGGCTCCTGTTGGGTTGAGAGTGGGGATTTGTCTGCTCTTGGACCTCTGTGTTTCCTGCTTTTCCACAATCCTGCTTCCCTCCAGCTCCACAGGGAAGGGCCCCAGGTGATCTGACATCGCGGGCTCCCTCCTGACACCCATCCCCTCGGATGGAGCTGAAAAGCTGCCTGCGTGGTCCCAGGGGGAAATGCAAATCCTGGAGAAGCAGTCCTGGCTCCCAGCTCTCCGCACACCTGGGGTGCTTTCCAAACCCTGGGGTGCTTTCCAAACCCTGGGGTGTTTTCCAAACCCTGAGGTGCTTTCCAAACCCTGAAGTGCTTTCCAAACCCTGGGGTGCTTTCCAAACCCTGGGGTGCTTTCCAAACCCTGCCTGTCCTTCAGGACAGCGGGGTGCAGGTCTGTGTGGTGCTGGGGAGCTGAGCTGGGGCAGGCTCAGCCCAGGGCCATGGATTAGGGATGGAGAGTGGCCAGGCAACCCCCAAACCTGCAGAACAGATTAAAAGCACGTGGAGTCTTTTTATTAGGGAGTTTCACACATCGTGAGGTGAGAGAGAGAATCCTCCACGCGTTGTGATTCTGCTGTGAGTAGGAAAACGGGAAGTCTGCATTCCCTAAATGGGATCTTTTACCTTCTGACCCAATTTGCCTTGTGATGTTCATGGGATTGAGCCCCCCGGCTGTCCCCTCCTGTCAGGGACTTGTGCAGAGCCACAGGCTCCCTCCTGAGCCTCCTTTTCTCCAGGCTCAGCCCCTTCCCAGCTCCCTCAGGAATTCTCCAGCCCCTTTCCCAGCTCCCTCAGGAATTCTCCAGCCCCTTTCCCAGCTCCCTCAGGAATTCTCCAGCCCCTTCCCAGCTCCCTCAGGAATTCTCCAGCCCCTTCCCAGCTCCCTCAGGAATTCTCCAGCCCTTTCCCAGCTCCCTCAGGAATTCTCCAGCCCCTTCCCAGCTCCCTCAGGAATTCTCCAGCCCTTTCCCAGCTCCCTCAGGAATTCTCCAGCCCCTTCCCAGCTCCCTCAGGAATTCTCCAGCCCTTTCCCAGCTCCCTCAGGAATTCTCCAGCCTTTCCCAGCTCCAGCCCCTCTGTGCCCTTGCTGAGCTGAGGGCTCAGAACTGCACACAGCAGTGTGAGTTCCAAGTGTGCCCCAGCAGTGCCAGCACAGGGGGACAGTTCATGTTCCAGGGCCAGTGCTCACCTGGGCACACCTGGACACACTGGACACACCTGGGCACACCTGGCACACCTTTGCCCACTTGGCACACCTGGACACACCTGGGCACACCTGGAGACACTGGGCACACCTGGGCACACCTGGCACACCTGGGCACACCTGGGCACACCTGGCACACCTGGCACACCTGGGCCCACTTGGCACACCTGGCACACCTGGGCACACCTGGCACACCTGGGCACACCTGGGCTCGTGTCCAGCCGCTGTCACAGCAGCCCCAGGCCCGTCCCAGCGCCTCTGCCCCAGCCTGGAGCCGCGGGGTCGCAGCGACGCAGCCGCGGGACGCGGGGCTGGGCTGTGCTGTCCCTCGCCCCGCCAGCCCCGGCACAGCCCCCCCTGCACAGCTCCTGCCCTCTGGCAGACCCTCACCTGCCAGGCTGACCCAGGCTGCCCTCCAGACCCCCGTGCGGATGTTAAACAGACCTGGCCCCGGTTCTGAGCCCTGCTGGACGCCGCCGGTGACCCATTCCCAGCTGGATTTAACTTGCAGCCAGCTGGCTCCATTCCCGCTGCATTCCTGCTGCCCAGCGTTGCAGAGCCAGACTGGAGCCTGGGAAGGGGAGCCAGGGCGCCAGGCTGGCCCCAGGGAGGGGCTGAGCCGAGCTCTTCCCTGGCACATCTGGCATTCCTGGGCAGTGTGGGCCCAGCGCCGCTCTCCCGGGGCTGCTCTGCGCAGGACCAGGCGCTCAGCAGTGATCTGTGCTCAACAACTGCGGAGCAAATGCCTGGCAGAGGCAGCAGCCCAGATACACAGAAAGCAGCCTGTGAGGGATTCAGGGAAGTGCTGTTTGCTGGGGATTATCCAAAGGCGGGATGGTTTTATCTGTCACATTTGTACCTCGCCGTGTCTCCGGAGGCTCGGGAATCGCAGCTGTCCGTGGGTTCAGTGCGCTCTGATGGAGCACAGGCAGAGTTTGTAGGGGGTCTGAGGAAGACGAGTAGGAAGCAAAATCTTTCCTGTGCTCTGCATTTGCAGGAGAGATTCCCAGGAGCAAAGACTCGGGCAGTCTGATTCATAGGGAGATGATTGTCTGGAGGCATCAGCCCCGAGAAAGGAGAGAAACAAGAAATAATTCAGGGTCTGACAAATCCATCTTGTCACAGTGAGCAGCCAGCTCCACTCCCGGAGCTCCCGGCCCAGGGAGTTCTCTGTCTGTGATGTTAATTAGGCCCAGCCTTTAGGCTATCAGACACGGTCCTCCTCCCGCTTTTCCATCTCCTCCTTTACCTGTCCAGCCTCTGGGACGGATCATCCCTGCTCCGTGCACAGAACCGTCAGGGCTGGAGAGGCCCCGGGTCTCCCAGCCTTCCCTCTCCCTTCCACGGCTTTGTGTGCGGGTCTCCAGCAGCTCCCGGGCTCCTGCCCCAGCATCCCTCCAGGGCAGATGGGAGGCGACTCTCCGTGCCCAGCTCCTGGAGAGGAGCCAGGGAAACACCCCGGTGTCCCACAGAGGAGGAGGGGGCACCGCTGGGGACACCCCACAGCTGGGGCCGATTCAGCCATCCCAAAAGCGCAGGGACATCGCTGGACTTGGAGCCAAGGCCATGCATGAGCAAGGCAAGGGAGGATCACAGAATCACAGAATCACAGAATCACCAGGTTGGAAGAGACCTTCAAGATCATCGAGTCCAGCCCATGCCCTAACACCTCAACTAGATCATAGCATCGAGTGCCACATCCAGTCTTTTTTTAAATGCATCCAGGGATGGTGACTCCACCACCTCCCCGGGCAGACCACTCCAGTGCTTTATCACTCTTTCTGTGAAGAACTTTTCTTAATATCTTTTGGGGGTTAGGTTTGGTTTTGGGGTTTTTTTTCTTTCCTTATAGATTTTTTTCCCCCCCATAAGTGCTTTTTTGGATTGAGGTGCTCTGTCTCCATGCACATCCAGAGAGCGGGAGGATCAAGAACGGGGCACAATTCCATGACAGAGCCTTGCCCGGGAAGGGTTTTCCCAGGACGCTGTTCCCTTGGCTCTGCCGAGCCCAGGGAGGTTCCTGCACCCTGCCGGGGTGGGTCACACCTGGCCCCGGGGCCTGGCCATTGTCCCCTCTGGATTTCCCATCCACAGCCAAGGGCACGCTGCTGGAAACGCTGGTGGCATTTGGGAGTTTCTTTTCCGGGAGGAGCTGCGGTAAATAAGGTTACACGGGAGCGTTTTTTCAGTATTTACTCTGTATTCGCACACACGCCGCACGTCAAGGTAGGAAAGCATCCCTCAAGAGATGAAAGGAAAGCAGATAACAGCGGTGTTCTTTATATAATTCAGGCACAACGATCTGTCAGCAGAGCAGGGTAATTATCCCAATAAGATTTCACGAAAGAAGAAAATATCATGGATTTTATAAACCCTATTAACATGCAGAATGAATGCAGAACAACAAAAGGAGTCTTAAAACAAAACATTATGTTAAAATCAATATTGATTGCCAGCGATAAGTGTTATATGAGGCAGTAAAATTCCATAAAATTCCCCCCCCAAGCAAGGCTGGAGACAAATCAAAGGAGAACAAATGGTTCTAAAGCAGAGTAATCGCTTTGCAGAGCAGGGAAGGAGCATCAAGGCACTGATTTGTTCCAACTTCAGCGAGCTTTTCCAAAAAAACCACCCTCCTCTTGCTCTCCTGCCCCCCTGCAACATTCCCTGCAACAGCCCATTCCTGCGCACACAACGGCGCCTTCAGGGCAGGGATTAGGGAAGTGTCAATTTGGAAATGCACAGCTGGGTTCATGGAGCAGAGCTCAGGGACAGGCAGAGCCCAGCTCAGCAGAGCCCGGCTCAGCAGAGCCCGGCTCAGGGGGCACAGCAGCACAAGGACGTGGAGCTGCTCCGGGCTGGAGCCAGGCTGGGAGAGCTGGGAATGTTCCCCTGGAGAAAGGAAAAATCCAGGGAATCCTCGGAGTCCCTAAAGGGGCTCCAGGAGAGCTGGAGAGGGACTGGGGACAAGGGCTGGAGGGACAGGACACAGGGAATGGCTTCCACTGGGAAAGGGGAGATTGGGCTGGGATCTTGGGCAGGAATTCCTGCCTGGGCTGGAATTCCCAGATTTGCTGTGGCTGTCCCTGGATCCCTGGCAGTGCCCAAGGCCAGGTTGGAGCGCTCTGGTCCATGGGAGGTGTCCCTGCCCTGCCAGGGGTGGCTCTGGATGAGCTTTCAGCTCCCTCCAACCCAAAGCACTCCACGACTCCGAGTCCATGTGCACCAGCCCCATGGGCAGGGGTCCCAGGGCACAGCTCCTGCCCCCTCTCAGCCCCCATCCCTCCAGCTCCAGCTCCAGCCTTCAGCAGCGAGTTAAAGTTTGGTGGTTTTTGTCCCCTGGAGGTCTGGGGACATCTCCAGCCTTGCTTTGGGCACCTGCAGCTGCAGTCCCACCGCTGCCGTGCTGAATCCTCGGCCGAGCTGAGCCATAAAGCCCCAGGTTCCGAGGTGACCCGGGCCGGCCAGGGACGGCGCTGGCTGAGCTGAGAGCACCCTGGATGTCCCGTGCTCTTACGGATAAACACCCACACTGACAGGGAGCTGGAAGTTCCCCAGATGCAATAAAAAGGAAGGTAAATATTTAGAGCCCAGCCCGATTTACCAAGTGAGTGTGGTGAGAGAACTGCCGGCAATTCCTTTCGGTGAGTAAATCCCCCGGAGGGAGGAAGAACGATCCGTGAGCAGTCCAACAAGCGCTCAGAGCCAGGAGCCCTCATCCACCTCCAAAGGCCTCCACAGCTCGTTGTCTGCCCGTCTCTGCCCGCGCTCACTTCCCCTTGGAAAAGGACACGAAATGCCGCAGGCTCTGAGCAGCGCTTGGTGCTCGGATGTTCGGGTGCACGTCTGCCCCAGCCCGGGCTGGCCGCGCTCCAGCGTCAGCCGGGGCCGCTGGAAGGGAGAGGAAATCAAACCCACTCCCGTTCTGTAAACCGCTCCGAGCCCTGAATCCCCGGCTGGTTTCACAGGAGCTCGTCTGGGATGCAGCCGGAGGAAAGGGCTGGATTCGGGCTGAGCCGGGCGCGAAAATCCGCGGCGGAAAACGAAGGTGTGCAAAATATCCCTGGGATATTCGGGTACGGGAATGTGTGGGAATGTGTGCAAAGTACCCCTGGGATGGGAGGAGAGAGCTCCTGCGTGGACACACGGACATATAGACAGATGGACATATGGACATATGGACACATGGATATATGGACACATGGACATATGGATATATGGACACATGGATATATGGACACATGGACACACGGACACACGGACACATGGACATATGGACACACGGACACATGGACACATGGACATATGGACACATGGATATATGGATATATGGACACATGGATACATGGACACACGGACACACGGACACACGGACACATGGACACATGGATATATGGACACATGGACACATGGATATATGGACACATGGATATATGGACACATGGACACACGGACACACGGACACATGGACATATGGACACACGGACACATGGACACATGGACATATGGACACATGGATATATGGATATATGGACACATGGATACATGGACACACGGACACACGGACACACGGACACATGGACACATGGATATATGGACACATGGACACATGGATATATGGACACATGGATATATGGACACATGGACACACGGACACACGGACACATGGACACACGGACACATGGACACACGGACATATGGACATATGGACATATGGACACATGGATATATGGACACACGGACATATGGATATATGGACACATGGATATATGGACACATGGACACACGGACACATGGACACACGGACATATGGACATATGGACACACGGACACACGGACACACGGACACATGGACATATGGACACATGGATATATGGACACATGGATATATGGACACATGGACACATGGATATATGGACACATGGACACACGGACACATGGACACACGGACATATGGACATATGGACACATGGATATATGGACACATGGATATATGGACACATGGACACATGGATATATGGACACACGGACACATGGACACACGGACACATGGACATACGGACATATGGACACATGGATATATGGACACATGGATATATGGACACACGGACATATGGATATATGGACACATGGATATATGGACACACGGACACACGGACATATGGACATATGGACATATGGATATATGGATATATGGACACATGGATATATGGACACATGGATATATGGACACATGGACACACGGACATATGGACACATGGATATATGGACATATGGACACATGGACACATGGACACACGGACACACGGACACGGGGACACACAGACACACGGACACACACACACAGACACACACACGGACACACACACAGGGATACACAGACACCCACATATGGACACATGGACACACGGACACACGGACACACAGACACACAGACACATGGACACACACGGACATGCAGACACACGGACAAATGGACACACACGGACACGGACACACAGACACACAGACACACAGACACACGGACACACACAGACACACGGACACACACACACGGACACACAGACACACACATGGACACACACACAGGGACTCACAGACACCCACACATGGACACACACGGACACACACACACAGACACACGGACAACACGGACACATGGACACACACGGACATGCAGACACACGGACACACATACACACACACACACACACAGACACACAGACACACAGACACACAGACACACGGACACACACACACGGACACACGGACACGCACCCCCTGCACACGTGGGCACCGAGTGCCTGCCGTGCCGGTGACGTGAGCCAAGCCACAGCGAAGCCCCAGCACGGGCAGGGCCCCAGTGCTGGAACCAGGACAGGGGCAGGAGGGCAGGGACACCTGGGGACACTTCAACAAACAATCACAGAGCTCCAGCTGAGGCCTCTCATGTGCTTTCACATCACTGAAGGGGCTGAGGTGAAACATTTCGTTATTTCGAGGGAAAAAACAAAGTAATTAGGAGTTTTGTTCCTTTAAAAAAATAAATAAATTACTTAGTTTTCTTTAAAATTTAGGTTTGCATTCTGACTCAAAACTGGAAACATCAGAAGGTGGCAGGGGGTGAGGCCCTGGCACAGGGTGCCCAGAGCAGCTGTGGATCCCCTGGATCCCTGGCAGTGTCCCAGGCCAGGCTGGACACTGGGGCTGGGAGCAGCCTGGGACAGTGGAGGTGTCCCTGCCATGGCAGGGGTGGGGACTGGGTGACTTTGAGATTCATCCCATCCCATCCATCCCATCCCATCCCATCCCATCCCATCCCATCCCATCCCATCCCATCCCATCCCATCCCATCCCATCCCATCCCATCCCATCCCATCCCATCCCACCCCATCCCATCCCATCCCATCCCATCCCATCCCATCCATCCCATCCCATCCCATCCCATCCCATCCCATCCCATCCCATCCCATCCCATCCCATCCCATCCCATCGCTGTTCCTGACTGCTCCAGGCTCTGCCCAGGCTGTGGCACAGCAGAGCCCTGCCCAAGCAGAGCCGTGTCCAGCAGCTCCCAGCTCCGGCTGTGCCGGCCAGGATGGCTGCAGGAAGGGTCAGCAAGGGAGCAGGGAGCAAGGGTCACTGCTCTGGTCACTGCCCGGTCACTGCCTGGTCACTGCCTGGTCACTGCTGTGGTCACTGCTGTGGTCACTGCTCTGGTCACTGCTCTGGTCACCACTGTGGTCACTGCTGTGGTCACCGCTCCGGTCACTGCTCTGGTCACTGCCCGGTCACTGCTGTGGTCACTGCTCTGGTCACTGCTCTGGTCACTGCTCTGGTCACTGCTGTGGTCACCGCTCTGGTCACTGCCCGGTCACTGCTCTGGTCACTGCTGTGGTCACTGCTGTGGTCACTGCCCGGTCACTGCTCTGGTCACTGCTGTGGTCACTGCCCGGTCATGCTCTGGTCACTGCTGTGGTCACTGCTGTGGTCACTGCCCGGTCACTGCTCTGGTCACTGCTGTGGTCACTGCCCGGTCACTGCTCTGGTCACTGCTGTGGTCACTGCCCGGTCACCACTCTGGTCACCGCTCTGGTCACCGCTCGTGTCCCTGTCGCTGCAGAGCCCCAGCAGCTCCAGCAGCTCCGCTGAGGGCTGAGGGCCTGGCCTGGCAGGGGCTGCTCCCCGCTGCCTTTGGGGACAAAATAACACCTGAGCGCTGCTCTGATCTCAGCACTGCGCACGGAGAGATTAAAAATAATTAATGGCAGTGATAATATTAGTGATGGGCTCTGTGCTGCTGTGGGGGGAGTCGGCAGCAGCAGCAGCAGCAGCAGCAGCAGCAGCAGCACTTCCCCTGTGCCCAAGGGCTCGCTCCTCAGCTGAGGCCTCACAGAGAGCCCTGAGTGCTGCTGGGTGTGTGCTCCTGTGCTCCTGTGCTCCTGTGGGTGTTCCTGTGTGTGCTCTGTGTGTGTTCTGTGCTCCTGTGTGTGCTCTGTGTGTGCTCTGTGTGTGTTCTGTGTGTGTTCTGTGTGTGTTCTGTGCTCCTGTGTTCTGTGTTCCTGTGTTCCTGCGTGTGTTCTGTGTGTGTTCCTGTGTGTGTTCTGTGCGTGTTCTGTGCTCCTGTGTGTATTCTGTGTGTGTTCCTGTGTTCCTGTGTGTGTTCTCTGTGTGTTCTCAGTTCTTTTGGTCCCATTCCTCTGTTCCTGTGTTCCTGTGCTCCTGTGCTCCTGTGTGTGCTCTTTGTGTGTTCTGTGTGTGTTCTGTGCTCCTGTGTTCCTGTGTGTGTTCTGTGTTCCTGTGTTCCTGTGTGTGCTCTGTGTGTGTGCTCCTGTGTTCCTGTGTGTGTTCTGTGTGTGTTCTGTGTGTGCTCCTGTGTGTGTTCCTGTGTTCCTGTGTGTGTTCTCTGTGTGTTCTCAGTTCTTTTGGTCCCATTCCTGTGTTCCTGTGTTCCTGTGTTCCTGTGTTCCTGTGTTCCTGTCTCTGTTCCTCTGTGTGTTCTCTGTGTTCCTGTGTGTGTTTTCTGTGTATTCCTGTGTTTCTGTGGTCCCCTGTCCCTGTGTCCCTGTGTTCCGGTGTTCCTGTGGTCCCTGTGTCCCTGTGTTTGGTCACAGAGCCATCTCGTGTCCCACGCTGGTCTGAAATGTCCCCGCTGCTCCGGGACAGAGGGGCGAGAGGCCGGGCGCTGTGTGCGATGCAGAGGAGCGTTTGTGCCCCGCTGCATGCAGTGCCTTGGGTCGCAGGCACACAGACAATCCCTCCCATCATCGTCCAGCTGAGCGGGATTTTCTGAAGGACAGGCAGCATCAACCCTCTCCATCTGACTTTTCCCCCTTTTTAAAAATTTTGATGCCCCCTTCTTGCTCAGCTGAAGGGAGGGAGGGCGGGATTTGGTTCCAGATCGAGATCTGCATTGCAGTGACAACAGAACCCTCGGGTCGTCTCCTCCTGCACCACTGCTGCACCACTGCTGCACAACTGCTGCGCCACAGAGAGCACAGACCCCTTGGGCTTTACCTTCCTGAGCTCCCTGTGCCGCTCCGTGGGGCAGCAGGCGCAGGAGTCACCCAGAGCCGCCGTGTTCCTGTGCCTGGCACAGCCGTGCCTGGCAGGAGCAGGTCAGCACAGTGCTGCCACACCCGGGCCCTGCGAGGGACAGAGCTGTGCTGGCGTGTGCCACCACCCCTCCATGCCAGGGGCTGTCACTGTCACACCTGGCCCCTGGTGAGGGACAGAGGTGCTCTGGGATGTGCCACAACTCCTCTGTGCCAGGGGCTGTCACTGCCACACCTGGCCCCTGGTGAGGGACAGAGGAGCTCTGGGATGTGCCAGGGGCTGTCACTGTCACACCTGGCCCCTGGTGAGGGACAAGGTGCTCTGGGATGTGCCACCACCCCTCCGTGCCAGGGGCTGTCACTGCCACATTGGCCCCTGTGAGGGACAGAGGAGCTCTAGGATGTGCCAGGGGCTGTCACTGTCACATTGGCCCCTGCGAGGGACAGAGCTGTGCTGGCGTGTGCCACCACCCCTCCGTGCCAGGGGCTGTCACTGCCACATTGGCCCCTGTGAGGGACAGAGGAGCTCTGGGATGTGCCAGGGGCTGTCACTGTCACACCTGGCTCCTGGGCCAGGGACAGAGGAGCTCTGCGATGTGCCAGGGGCTGTCACTGTCACATTGGCCCCTGTGAGGGACAGAGGAGCTCTGGGATGTGCCACTGCCCCTCCGTGCCCGGGGCAGTTTCTGTCCGTGGGGGACGAGCGCTGCTGCCCTCTCAGCTCACACAGCACCGCTCCCAGCGCGCTCCATCAGCAATGTTCATCCCCGGCTCTCTCCATGGTCCCAGCAGATCACCCGGGTCAGGGATGTGCATCTCCCGTTGTTCATCCCCGGCTCTCTCCATGGTCCCAGAGGGGTCACCCGGGTCAGGGATGTGCATCTCCCATTGTTCATCCCCGGCTCTCTCCATGCTCCTAGCGGGATCACCCGGGTCAGGGATGTGCATCTCCCGTTGTTCATCCCCGGCTCTCTCCAAGGTCCCAGCGGATCACCCGGGTCAGGGATGTGCGTCTCCCGTGGCCGGATAGCGGCTGGGGCAGAAGGACTCGCCTCGCAGTCTCCGTGTCCCGGCTTGGGGCAGCCCAAACCTCGATCCCCGTGGGGCCGAAGAGAGGTTCAGATTCCCCAAAATATCTCCTGGCACAGTCAGAGGAACTCCGGTCCGGAGCGGGGACACGCACCCCGCTTTCGGGCAGGGGACATCCCCCGTCCCGTGCGGTCCTGTCCCGGCTCCTCTGCGGGCTGCGCTTGGAGGAGATGGGAAGGGCTGGTCCTGGTCCCTGCGCTCCTCGGAGACAGCAGCCTCCTACCCCGGAGCCCCAACGGGAGGAGGCAGCCGCTTCCCGGGCTCTGCAGGTGGGATTTCCCAAAGGGAAACCTTCGGGAAAGGGAAACCTTCACCGCGGGAACCCTTCTCCCCTCGGCTCCGGAAAGGGGAGGAGGAGAAGGGCAACGGCTGCTGCGAGAATTCCATGATGTTTGGCGGATGTTGTTTGGGGGATGTTTGAGGGGTGTTTGGGAGATGATGTTTGGGAGATGTTTTGGAGATGATGTTTGAGGGATGTTTGGAAGATGATGTTTGGGAGATGTTTGGGAGATGTTTGGGGGATGATGTTTGGGGGATGATGTTTGGGAGATGTTTGGGAGATGATGTTTGGGGGATGTTTGGGGCATGTTTGAGGGATGTTTGAGGGGTGATGTTTGAGGGATGTTTGGGAGATGATATTTGGGAGATGTCTGGGAGATGATGTTTGGGAGATGATGTTTGGGGGATGTTTGGGAGATGTTTCGGGGATGATATTTGGGGTACACCGACATCCCTTCCACGCTCCCAGGCTGTGTCCAGCCGCCCCCGCGGGATTCAATCCGCAGAGACTCGGGATCACGTCAGCGCCTCCACCTGTGCCTCGGGAAAGGCGCCTCATCCTTCCCGGGAGATAAAAGGGCACCGGCAGCAGTTCGCAGACAATACCCTCGTTAAGCACAATAGGCCTAACGAGCCTAATTAGCAGCGGGGAGTTCAAAGGCGTTTTACTCCCACCTCACCTCACTCTCCGTCAGCGTGGTTGGAGTGATGAGAGCCCCGTGTGCTTCCTGAGTGCTCTTCCCATCAAATCTCAACAGAACAAATCTTTTCAGCAGCTCTGAATAATAAGAAATGGGTTTGCAATTTTCCTCGAAGGTTTTGGGGCTGAAAAGTTTCTTTCTGAGGAGGAAGGGGTGATACTCCCGGGCACCCAGCAATCTCCAGGCGTTGGGAAGAAGGAGGATGTTCTCTTCTGTCTCCCAGCTGTCCAACCACGGACTGTAAATATTTCGTGGTGTTGTTAAACCAGCAGCCAAGCTGATGGGGCAGCTGGCCCGCTGCTGTGTGATCTGCTGGTTCACACACATCCATCCCCCAGCCCAGGGATATTTCATGGAGACTTCCGTCCAATGCTCAGGGATTACTAATCCAAGACACGGAGCCCCACCAACTACAAGTGTGCTGAATTCGGATTTCCAAACTGAGGAAAAACAGCTTTAGACACCTAAAAAGAGCCCCTAGATTTTCAGAAATTATTTTTTGGGTATTGATAAATTACAAAGAAGATTTTGGCAGTGAGCAGGAGTTCATTTTCCCCAGGATCATATCCTGTGTCACAGGGAGAGTGCACAGCTGGGAGAGCTCAGTGTAAGGAGCTGGGGAAGGGTCTGGAGCCCCAGGAGCAGCTGTGGGAGCTGGGAAAGGGCTGGAAAATTCCTGAGGGAGCTGGGAAAGGGGCTGGAGAATTCCTGAGGGAGCTGGGAAAGGGCTGGAGAATTCCTGAGGGAGCTGGGAAAGGGCTGGAGAATTCCTGAGGGAGCTGGGAAGGGGCTGGAGAATTCCTGAGGGAGCTGGGAAAGGGGCTGGAGAATTCCTGAGGGAGCTGGGAAAGGGGCTGGAGAATTCCTGAGGGAGCTGGGAAGGGGCTGGAGAATTCCTGAGGGAGCTGGGGCTGAGCCTGGAGAAAAGGAGGCTCAGTGGGACCTTGTGGCTCTGCACAAGTCCCTGACAGGAGGGGACAGCCGGGGGAACTTGGGATCTTATCCCAGGGAACAGGGACAGGAGCAGAGGGAACGGCCTCAGCCTGGGCCAGGGGAGGCTCAGCGTGGACAGCAGCAGGAATTTCCCCATGGAAAGGGGTGATTAGATATTGGCAGGGGCTGCCCAGGGAGGTTTGGAGTGTCCATCCCTGGAGGTGTCCAAGGAACACCTGGATGTGGCACTCAGGGCTCTGGGCTGTTTCACAGGGTGGGGATCAGGTCAGACTCGATGTCCATCCAACCTGGCTTTTCCAACCCCAGTGGCTCCGTGGTTCTGTGACTTGCCCCGGGATGCACGGCATGGCAAGGAGCCAGCAGTGGCCACAGCTGGAGGTGACAAGGCCAGGGCCTGAGGGGATGGGCCAGGCCCTGGGTGGCATCTGGAGCCTCCTGCCAGCAGAGAGAAGAGACGAGAGATGGGCAGGATCGGTCACCCTTCCCCTCATTGCTTACATTATTTACTTCACTGTTTTCTCTTCTCCTGGCAGCTGATTTGTCAGAGCAAGTGAAGCAGCTCGGGAAGCGTCGTGGCAGTGGCAGGGATATTACAGCAATTAGAAGGAGCCACAAACAGCTCCCTACGTCTGAAGCTGCTCACTGAAGCTGACAGGCCGCCTCTGCTGCTCCCCGAGCCCCAGACACAAAGCGGCCCCTTTCCCTTTCCAAAACGCCGCTTCCGTCCTTCCATCATTCCCAGCAAGGCTCCCGCGCTGGGATCGTGCTCCGGCAGACTGAAAGGGACCTTTCTCCTCCCCGGGAACCTCCCGCGGGCAGAGGCAGCACTGCTGGAGGGTGTCAGAGTGTGGAATTCAGAGACACGTCCTGGAGCCGCTGTCCTGGCTCTGCTCCAGCTGTCAGCGGGGATGGAGAGGTGGAACAGCGTGTGGCAGCCTCTGCTCCCGGCTCCTTTGAGGCGAGGGACGAGGGTCCCAAGCACAGAGGGTGCTCCCAGCCCAGCCCTGGCAGGTGAGGGGCACAGGAACGGCCCCAAGGCTCGGCTGGAGCTCGTTTCTGTGTTTGCCTGGGCCAGAGGAAAGGGAGAGGAGGTGCCACCAGGTCAGGACAGCAGGGATCAGCCCACGGCACTCTGGATGGGGCAGGAACCTGCTGGGATCTCTCCACAAGGTCTCTGACCCTTCCCAGGGCTCCCTCCCATTTGTGTATCCTCTAAGGGCTGGGATCTCACAGCAGCTCCGAAATCAGGACCCAGGGGATCTTCCACGCCCCCTCTCCTGCCGTGGGAGAGAACCAATCTCTGCACCCACCCGATCACCAACAGCCTGGGGACATGAGAGGAGAGGAGAGGAGAGGAGAGGAGAGGAGAGGAGAGGAGAGGAGAGGAGAGGAGAGGAGAGGAGAGGAGAGGAGAGGAGAGGAGAGGAGAGGAGAGGAGAGGAGAGGAGAGGAGAGGAGTTTTAGGTGCCCTCTTGGGGAATGGAGAGATTAGTGGGACTGGGAGAGGAATCGTGGAGGATCTTACACCAAGTGTGAGGAGAAGGAGTGTGCTGGTGGCGAGGAGCAGCAGCAGGGACACCCATGGGCACGGGGGGCTCTGGCCCTGGCTGGGCTCCGTTCCTGTGCCTCTGCTCCAGAAGGAAGCTCTGTCACTGGCACAGCTCAGCGAAGAGCCGCAGCAGCAGTGGAGGCGCGTGGCTGGGGAGGGCAGGGGCAGGGAGGACACGGGCGCGGGCAGGGGGCTGTGCTGCTGTGAGGAGAGGGGAAGGGGCCATTTCTCATTGTCTGCTCGGGGCACTGGCCTGAAGTGAGGGAGCTCTTCAGGTTGTGCAGAGGGATAACAAGGTGCTCTGGCAGGGGCTGCAGGCAGGTTCTGTGTTTTCAGAGACTGAGAACAAAAGGAGGGGAGGAAGGGCAGCCCTGGGGATAAATGCTCCATCCCTCCGCTGCCAGTGCTCACAGACCCCTCTCCTGAAACTGAGGCGTCCTGCACCCTCTCTGAAAGGTCAAGGCTCCTTCCAGCAGAAAAGAGTGGAGAATTCCTTCCCCTCCCCAGGAAAGTGCCAACATTGGCTTTCTCTTGCAAACCGGGCCAAAAAACATTGACGCTCCAAATTTTTCTTCAGCCTAGTAATTCCAGGAAACCCAGATATGCCAGAGAGTTTGGCTTCAGGAATTTCAGCCCACTGGAATCCCCAAATGAAGATGCTTTATCCCGAGTTCATTACCACGCTCCCCAGCCCTCTGCTGGAAGCCACATCCTTTGGCAATCTGCCTTTGGTCACTGGACACATTCCTTAGGACGCTGTTTTGCCCTCTGCCATCTCTGTGCTCCTGACCTTGATCCTTGGCTGAACTGCAGCGCAGCACAATCAGCCCTTGATCCCCACAGGGCATCGCTCGGCTCCGGCGGGACAGAAAAGGACAGAAAAGCCTTCTGCACTCTGAGAGACAAAATCCTTCAGCAAGGCAGCTCCCAGTGCAGCCTGAAATCTGGAGATCCCACTTTGCTGCTGCCACGGCCACAGGGGAGAGAGATGTCACTTGGGGCAGAAATCACAATGAAGTCACTTCTTCAAATCACAGCTGTAGTGGAGACCAGGCGCAAAATGAGACATTTCATTCTGCCGCCATATAAATCTGAAGTTTCTCTGCACCCCACTCAAATGGGTGAAAAAGCCCTCCTGAGTCCCTGTGACTGAAGGGTCCGAGGCTGGTTTCCTCAGTGATCCATCCAGCACAGACCGAGTTTCCCTCTCTGGGAAGCTGTGGTAAAAAATCCCTTTCATTTGGTGGATGAAATAAAACGGCAGCAGCTCTGTTTGGCTCTGTTTGGTCTGTCTGTGGGTGTTTTGGGGAGCCCTGTCCCAGATTTGTCCTCACTGGAGGCACGGCCAGGAGCTCGCAGCAGGGGAGGGTGGTTCCCTCCCACTGCTCAGCGCTGAGTGCCCCAGGCTCTGGCTCCCAGGCATCCACTGAAATGTTCACCCAAACCCAAGGTGGAAACTCCTGAATGCAGCCAGCCAGCCAGAGCAAGGGCTGACTATGGGAACATCTGGGCTGAGGTGGGAATTCCCCATGCTCCAGTTGTTCCCTGGATCATTTCAGGATGGTTTCTCCATGAAATGGAAATGCAGTCTCCTCCAGCGCCCCAGCTGGAGCTGTTCCCTCCCACAGGGATGGAATAAAGCAGTTTTTACTTAGGCTCAAAATATCCAAAGGAAAAACTTCTCCTTCATGGCCTGATCCCAGTTTCCACCAGGTCAGTGAAAAGCTTGGGGTGATTTCACGGGAGAAGAAGAATCTCGCTGCCTGCAGGTGCCTGGGGGCAGCAACCCCAAAGGTTTTCCTCGAACACAGCCTGCTCTGAACGTGGCAAACACGCTGGCAGCATCCAGGATCCAGAGAGCACGGCTGTGCTGCCAGCCTGGCTGCTGCCTCCTCACACCCTTGGCAGCACGGCCAAGAGCAGCTTCGTGTGGCTGAGGCAGCTGTCCATCTGCCCATCTGTCCATCTGTCCATCTGTCCATCTGCCCATCTGTCCATCTGTCCAGCGTGGACACCCAGCCTGGGGACGCCTGGCCAGCCCCAGCACACATCTCTGCAGGGAGGGAGGTGGATTTGTGCTCAGACACGAGAGACCTGATGGTGAGAGACCCCGAGCGCTCTGGCACACGGCTCTGGCAGGCAGCGCTGGAGCCGAGGCCGTGTCTGCTGGGGACCTGGGGCTCAGTTCTCACCTGGGGACAGAGTCCCTTTTACCAGGTGACACTGTCCCTTTCCCCAGGTGACAGTGTCCCTTTCCCAGGTGACACTGTCCCTTTCCCCCTGTGACACTGTCCCTTTCCCCCTGTGACACTGTCCCTTTCCCCAGGTGACACTGTCCCTTTCCCAGGAGACAGTGTCCCTTTCCCCAGGTGACACTGTCCCTTTCCCAGGTGACAGAGTCTCTCTCACCAGGTGACACTGTCCCTTTCCCCAGGTGACACTGTCCCTTTCTCCAGGTGACACTGTCCCTTTCCCCAGGTGACAGAGTCTCTCTCACCAGGTGACACTGTCCCTTTCCCAGGTGACACTGTCCCTTTCCCAGGTGACAGCGTCCCTCAGCGCTGGCCTCGTTCTTTGCTCTGAGGAGAGCAATGTCTGCGTCATCCCCACCCTCTGCCCCTCTTCTCTGCGACGAGAGCCAACTCCCAAATCCAAATCCCAAATGTTCCGTGCTGTGCCTCGGGGCTGTGAGGAGCCTGCTCCTGCTTGTGCTGAGGTCACAGGGGCTGGGATAGGGTTGGGGACCCTGGCTCCTGGGTCAGGAGCCTGCTGTGCCTCTCCTCTGATGGACACTGTGAGTCCCAGCCCCAAACCAATGTCCCCCCAGACCCAAAGAGGGACAAGGGATGGGAGCCTGGAGTCAGGAACCTGCTGTGCCTCTCCTCTGATGGACACTGTGAGCTCCAGTCCCAAACCAATGTCCCCTCAGACCCAAAGAGGGACAAAGGATGGGAGCCTGGAGTCAGGCACAGGCTGTGCCTCTCCTCTGATGGACACTCCAGCCCCAGCCCCACAGCAATGTCCCCCCAGACCCCAGCAGGGCCAGGGGATGACCTCCCAGGCCCCGGCACGGAGGGCATTGGCTCCCTTCCTGAGTGCACACTGTTCAGGGACCTCTCCAGGCCTGCCCCAGCAGCTCTTGGCCTTTGGCGGGGCAGAAGATGGGGAGACAGCCCAGCTGGGAGAAGGATTTGTGGCCACACAATGAGGATTTTTCATGGTGTGACATTTTATTGTGCACTGATGTGTTGTCATGAGTCCCATGAGTCACCACGAAGGCTGATCTCCGACTTCCCAATCCTTAGCTCCTCTTTTGTCCGCTGGGTTTGCCTCTACCAGGGATTCAGCACTAATGAAATTAAAGTCTTTTCCTTCTGAGCGAATTCACGTCTCCGGCTCATGCCAGAACACAAGGCCCGCAGGAGAGGGAAATGGAAGCACCCAGTGGGGCTGTGAGAAGGGTCAAGGAATTAGAGGGAACATTTTCCGTGGTAATACACTCTGTATTTGTCCTTTTGGAGTTAAATTTGTCAGCTCCAGGAGACTCTGACTGTCAGTCTACAGCCCGGGGAGGTCAGTGCTGAAGGATCCCTTTCCTGTCAGTGAAACACTAAAACGTGTCTGTGCCATGGGAAGCACCAGACGGACGAGTTACAAACCCAGGGGCCACTTTGGACGCGTGCCTTTTGCCCAGAGCAGCTGTGGCTGTCCCTGGATCCCCGGCAGTGCCCAAGGCCAGGCCGGGCGCCGGGGCTGGAGCAGCCTGGGGCAGTGGGAGGGTTCCTGCCCGTGGTTTTCTTCAAGGTCCCCTCCAACCCAAGCATCCCGCGGTTCTGTGACTGTTTTTGTCCTCTGGCTGCTTTGGCACGGGATCTCAAGCTCAGGGAACCCTCTGTGCGTGGCAGGTGATGGAGCAGCTTGGCTGATGGTGACCCCAGGCTGTTACAGGTTCACTTCTGGCTTTGATACACACCGGGGGAAAAGAACTGAGGGTTTTTCCATCACGCTGTTCAGTGCTGCATTCATTTCCAAGGGTTCATTTCCGGTGGAAAAGTGCAAAGTTCTCAGAGAGGATGGTCCTTCTCCAGGCTCAGGCTGGAAATAACAGAGGTGACAGACCCTGGGCACCCTGACGGAGGCCAAAGGAATCACACAGCCCCTGCAGGGGCTGGGAACAAGAGAGGGAAGTTCCTTCTTTGCTGCAGCTCCAGCATTCGGTGTGAGCACCATCATGCCCAGCTGCTTGCCACCAGCGCATCTTCCCTAGGCAGGGGAAGCGTGCAGGCTCCCTTCTCCCGAGGATTTAAGGCACACACGAGGGCTCTGGGCCCGGCTGGGGGCAGGTGATCCACCCTGGGAGGAGCTGTGCAGACAGAGCCATCAGGGAATTGTTTCGTAGGAAAGCCTGTGCCAAAGATGTCAGTGCTGCCGCTGTGTTTGTCCTAACCCAGAACTGGGGTCCAGGAGCCAGGCAGGACCCGGGACTCCAGAGAGCACGGAGGGGGCTGTGGCATTTCATCCAGCTGTTTTATAACAGGTGTGCATCGACCTGTAACTCGGAAAACAAAAAAAGGCAAGCAGATTAACAACTCCGTTTTAAACAGGAGCTCTGTTTGCAACAGGCCCCGGGGGGGTAATACACAATTACGCACAGAAATGCTGCTTACAGCCAGCAGAAAATGACTACAGATGCATGAAGAGTGAGATTAATTCAGCACTAAACAATTTACCACTAACACATGTAGTGCTGTCTTCTGAAACGACGCTCTGGAAGCCGGCTGTGACCCGGAGCCGCAGCCCAGCGGGGCAGAGCGTGTCTCCCCTGCGCAGGACAGGACAGGGACAGGGACAGGGACAGGGGCAGGGGCAGAGACAGGGACAGGGGCAGGGACAGGGGCAGGGACAGGGACAGGGACAGGGACAGGGACAGGGGCAGGGACAGGGGCAGAGACAGGGACAGGGGCAGGGACAGGGGCAGGGACAGGGGCAGGGGCAGGGACAGGGGCAGGGACAGGGGCAGGGACAGGGGCAGGGACAGGGACAGGGACAGGGGCAGGGACAGGGACAGGGGCAGGGACAGGGGCAGCTCTGCCACCGCTGCGGAGGGGCCGGGAGCTTCGGCCCTGAGCTCGGGGAACGCTGCGGGTGACACCTCTGCATTTCAGAGCAGCACCGAGCAGCGCGGGCCGAGAGCGTCAGGACAAAATTCCAGGTGTTTTCAGCTCACACACTGGGACTCAGCGCCTGCAGCCTCAGTCCCTTCACCCCCGCCCTTGTGGCAGCGCTGAGTGCTCTGTTCTGCTGCTGCTGTCACCCAGGAGAAGGGCTTGAGTCAGAGACTCAGAGACTCAGAGACTCAGAGACTCAGAGACTCAGAGACTTAGAGACTCGGAGAATCAGAGAACCACAGAATCAGAGAACCAGAAACTCAGAGAATCAGAGACTCAGAGACTCAGAGACTCAGAGACTCAGAGAATCAGAGACTCAGAGACTCAGAGAATCAGAGAATCACAGAATCACAGAATCATAGAATCACAGAATCACAGAACCACAGAATCAGAGAATCACATAATCACAGAAGCAGAGAATCAGAGAACCAGAAACTCAGAGAATCAGAGAATCAGAGAGCCACAGCACGGTGTGGACTGGAAGGGATTTAGATCTCATCTGCTTTCAGTCCCCGTGCCATGGGACACCTTCCACAAGGCCAGGTTGCTCAAGATCCCAAGAGAGAAAAGGAAGAAGAGTGAGGAAGAGGAGGAGAGGGAGGAGAACTCGTCATTGCTCTGTCCCTCTCCTCCCTGGCCTTGACCCAGTTCTGTTCTTTCCAGGTGCTTTTCCCCTCCAGGAGTGGAGGCCATGAGCACGCTCCCTTCTCCTCCTCAAAGGAAGGTTCAGCTCTGTGTCCAGGTGTTGTGGGTCCTGTTGGAATGCTGGGGACACGTCTGGGGTCGCTCAGGGACAGCCCCATCCCACTGGAGCCCCACAGCTCTCCCGGTCCTGCTGGTGGAGGAAAGTTGTCAGCTCTGCTCATCGTGCAGCAGTTACAAACAAAGGCAAGGCTGGCACCTTGCCCGGGGTGTAAATGGGGTGTAAATGGGGTGTAAATGGGGTGCAAATGGGGTGTAAATGGGGTGTAAATGGGGTGTAAGTGGGGTGTAAGTGGGGGATGTAAATGGGGTGTAAATGTGGTGTAAATGAGGGATGTAAACGGGGTGTAAATGTGGTGTAAGTGTGGTGTAAGCATGGTGTAAATGGGGGTGTAAACAGTGTGTAAATGGGGTGTAAGTGTGGTGTGAATGTGGTGTAAGTGTGGCGTAAATGGGGTGTAAACGTGGTGTAAATGGGTGTCTTGGTTTTGAAAAGACAGGTGTCTGCTAAGGAGAGGCAGGCCTCTCTAGGAAATGAGGAATTTGAATCCTTCCCTCTGTGTTATTATAATTTGGAAGATTAAAAAAAAAAATTCAGTCAGAGCTGTGGGGAAATGGAATAACAGTCCTTTACTAGTAAATATAACAGGACAGACAAAAACCCAACAGCAATTATAACAATAGTAGAACAGAACCAAGAACCCCGAGGGCACACGGTGGAGGCTCCGGCGCTGATGGCTGGAAGCCGGGCGCGGTGGACTGTCCTCCGCAGGCAGGGGGTGTCCTCGGCAGGCAGAGGTGGCAGTGCCGGAGAAGCCGCAGCGGCGGGACCCGGGCTCACCCAAAATCCAGCAGGACAGCGAAGAAACTCCGAATTCCTGGATACTCCAACAGATGATAGAATTCCCAGGACCAGACTCCTCCGTTAACCGTGGACTCCAGCAGCCAGCAGTCCCCGATCCGTGCTCCCCGGAAGACTGAGAGCCGTGAGCCCACCACCCTCAGCTCTCTCTGGGAGCTTTCTCCCTCCCCCAAAACTGAGTGATCAGCTTCTTTTGTCCAGGTTAAGCACTCTCTAACTATCAGCATTTAGTCTCCTAGCAACTTAGGGGGGGAAAAAATTCTACAGGAGACTTAACCCTCAACAATGGGGTGTAAATGTGGTGTGAACGTGGTGTAGATGTGGTGTAAACAGGGTGTAAACATGGTGTAAATGTGGTGTGAATGTGATGTAAATGGGTAAAAGGGGGACGTCACCTGCAGGGCTGGGTTTGCAATGCTGGAGCCATCCCAGGCTGGTGGCACAGAGAGCAGCAGCTCCTCAGGGGTGTCCTGGGAGGACCCCGAGGTGCCCCAGTCCCTGGTGGACCCCGAGGTCTCTGGTCCCTGCTGGACCCCGAGGTGCCCCGGTCCCTGATGGACCCTGAGGTGCCCCGGTCCCTGATGGACCCCGAGGTCTCTGGTCCCTGCTGGACCCCGAGGTCTCCGGTCCCTGATGGACCCCGAGGTGTCCCAGTCCCTGCTAGACCCCAAGGTGCCCCGGTCCCTGCTGGACCCCGAGGTGTCCCAGTCCCTGCTAGACCCCGAGGTGCCCCGGTCCCTGATGGACCCCGACGTGCCCCGGTCCCTGATGGACCCCAAGGTGCCCCGGTCCCTGCTGGACCCCGACGTGCCCTGGTTCCTGCTGGACCCCGAGGTGCCCCAGTCCCTGATGGACCTTGAGGTGCCCTGGTTCCTGATGGACCCCGACGTGCCCTGGTTCCTGCTGGACCCCGACGTGCCCCGGTTCCTGATGGACCCCGAGGTGCCCCGGTCCCTGATGGACCCCGATGTGCCCTGGTCCCTGCTGGACCCTGAGGTGCCCCAGTCCCTGATGGACCCCGAGGTCTCCGGTCCCTGCTGGACCCCGAGGTCTCCAGGGGACAGCTGAGCCTGTCACCAAGTGCAGGAGCCTGTGGCTGCAGCCGGGCTGGAGGAGCCTTTGCCGTGGCTGTTCCTGCGTGAATTCATCCCAATTCCTCCCCATGCTCTAATCCCTGTCCCCCCAAAAAAGGAAAGCACTCAGGGGAGCGCCGCAGCGAATCTCCAGCGCCCTGGGAGCCGCAGCCATCCGCAGGGGACAGGGAAGGCGCTCGGTGTGCCAGGAGATGGTGTCCCCACCACAGCCCCCGGCGTCACAGCCCCCACACGGCCCCCAGCCCCACCCGGAGCAGCCGTGATTTATGAACGGGATGATAAAGAAAGGAAAAAGAGTCCTGTCAAGGCTCTCTGTGTGTGTTGTAAATTGTCCATATATCAAAGATATTGCCTACGTTCAGCATTTAATGCTACCGGTAAAAATATAATGTGAGAGGCCGAGAAAGAAGTTGCTCGCAGGGAAGGATGAATATTCGGTGTGAAATATTAAGCCTGTAAAAGAGGCATTTCTCTTTTTGGCTGGAGTGCTGGTATTTCTTCCTATTTAATTTACATAAATCAATGAGGAAAGAAGAAAGTAATAACAGGACTCAGATTCTGTAGCTGCAGGGAACCTGGGGAACCTGCAGAAGGAGTTTGGGGATTATAGACATGCTCCACAGAAAGCAGCATGGAGCAACTGATTTTTCTAAACTTTTCTGGTTTGCCTTGCTCAGAGAAGTTAGCTCCTCTTTTCTACATCCCAGGGGTGAGATCATGCCAGGAAAAACTAATAAAATTGTCATTGCAGACTCTGTGTTTGTTGGTTCGTTGGTTTGATATTCCACAAAATCTTGTCTTTTGAAATGGTGACTCAACCATTTCTGGCTAGTAAAAAAAAACTAAAACAAAAAATAGAAGAAGATGGAAATACTCCGTGCGGTATTGGAAAATCTCACTGGAAAGCCTCCAGGAGGAACCGGTGACATCTTCTTACGGCATGAGAGCGAGGGAGGAGAACCTGAAGGGGCAGTGGAGGTCAGGCCCTGCACCCTACACCTGGCCAAACCCTCCGTGCAGAACCCGTGCAGCCTTTCCCTGCGGCTCCCAGGGCAGGGAAGGAGGGAGGGGGTCGGAGGGAGCGGTGTGGGTGCTGCTGATGGGATCCTGCTCCTGGCTGGCAGCTCCACGGCCCTGCCGGAAACTGAGGGTTTGGTCAAGACCCCAGAATTTGGCACAGCCCCTCATGCAGGGGGCAGAAATAGGCTGGGACTGTATTCTTCTGAGTGCCATAGGGGAAAAAAAAACCCTCCACGTAGTTCTTTTTCCTTCTGCCTTCCTTTGTTTTCCCTCCCCTTGCCCTGAAGAAGCTGTTGATTATAATTTCAGTGCAGTTGGAGATACAAAGCTTAATGGAGCGGGCCTTTCTATTTTCGTCCTCTGTGCATTGTCAGATGAAATAACATGGATTATATTTTGTTGTGATGCGCTGAATATTCTTGATATTTAAATCCAGCCGTGTTTGTAGCAGGCTGAGATTCTATGCTGGGATCAGAACGGTTTGAGGTTTGCTTGTTTCTATTATTTATTTTGTGGGGAGACCGAGATTCTGCCTTGTGGTTTTGTGGGTTTTGTTTTACTTGTTTTAACCAGAGAAAGTTAAAGAATAAACCGGAATGGCAGGAGTTGGAACTAGATGATTTCTCGGGTCGCTCTCAACCCAGACCATTCTGTGATTCCACGGATTCTGCCCTCCTTACCCACAGCAGGAACCATCCTGATCCTTCCTTGGTCCTGCTGAAACGACTGCTGCCATCTTGGTGCTTGTCAAACTCTAAACCTCCAGTGGAAATTCTCTGTGGTTATTTTCCCTATTTCTTCTCCTGGTCTGATGTTTTCAGTCTGAAGTTCCTCCTTGCCCCAGCGGGGTGTCCTAAGGAATTTCATTCCAAACTCTGCTGTTCTCTGTTCTTTGGAGCAGGAGTGTCCCTGAGGCCGAGGCCAGGCTGAGATCTCTTCTGCTCGCAGACCCAGCTCAGCCGACACCGCCTCACCCAGGGGTCACCTCCCTCACCGGCCAAGGAGCAGCTCCAACAGTGACTAAGAAAGACAAGCGCTAAGAGCACGGCAAAGGACCCCAGATCCAAATCCCCAGTTTAAGGATGCTTTCCAGATTGATGGGATGGTTCAGCTTTGAGCAGAGCTCAGCCTGCAGAGCAGGGCACAAAGAGGGGCCTGTGCCGGGGTGAATTCAGTTGCCAGAGCGTCACTGACTTGTTTTCCACATTTTTTTGTGTTCATTTGGAATGCATTCAACAGCAAGGGTGCTCTGCAGCTGCAGGGGGATGATCCCTCTTCTTCTGGATAATTGCTGCTCAGTCCAGATATTTTAGCTGGAAGACAGAGGCAATGTGGGTTCAGAGCCCACAGAGATTTCAAACTGATTGATAAGAGTTAAAAATCCCCTAAAAATCCCACCAGTAAGTATTCACTAAGGGTGGGATCCTTCAGCTGTCGTCTCTTACCTTGCCCCACTTGAACCCTCCAAAGATGCATTTCTAATCCCGAATTTGGAACTGTGAAGGGGAAATATTTCAAGTTCCAGGAGCAGCCAGCCAGGGTGGCTCAGGTTGGTAACTGCAGGATGTCCTGCAGGAGGAGAAGGAGAAGGAAGGAAGGATTGGGCTCAGGAGAGATGGATCCTGGTTCGGTTTAGAAGCTGGTAAACTCCTGACCTAGTGGGCACGGCAGGGAGGTGGAACTGGGTGAGCCCAAAGGCCCCTTCCAACCCAAACCAGTCTGTGATCCTCCGACTCTGGGGCTGTGTGATTCCATGGTTCTGTGATTCCATGGAATGGGGTGAACTCAGCTAGGAAAATTGGGAATAGTTGAGTTGTTCTTTGGGAGTTTGAAGAACAAAGGTGGAAAGTCCAGCAAGACTGGACACGGTGTCCAGGGGTGCAGGAGCTGTGAGTGCAGGGATTTGATGGCCTCTGAGGGCAGCGTGGCAGAGCCAGGGAACAACTGGGAAACGAAGAGATTCTTGGTGTCAATGCAAACAGAGGATCTCAAGGTCCCGGGGAGCCCTTGAAGCTGAAATAGCACCAAGACAAGGCCCCACCCAAGGCTCAGCACTGGAGGGGCTGAGTGGCTCTGGACCAGCCTGGCAGCTTCACCCTGCCCACACGTCAAACGCCGCAGGGAGGACACGCCGAGGCCTCCCGGGCCGGCCGCGTGCGACGCTCCACTGGGGAATACTGAACACTCACCGCCCTCAGGGGGGGTTTAATTCAAATTAAGCTGTGCTCCTTCTTGTCCCTCTCTCAGTGGACAAGACGACAGCTGATCTCAGTCCCTTTCCAACAACCTTTCCCGCGTCACAAGAAGTTGCCATGCCAACCCTTCCTCCTGTTGCCAAGCAGAGGATGGAGGGGCAGCTCCACTCCCGGCACAGCGCCTCAGAGGAGCCATCTCCTCCCACGGGAATGGGGCAGCAGCGTGGGAGCCCCAGGCTGTACAGAGCCTGCGGCAGAGCCCCACTGAGTGAGACAACCCAAGCAATGACCCGGGGGCTGTGCCCGAGCTCTTGACTCTGCCAGTTCCTGGCACGGCCATGGGTGGGACCAAGTCACTGCGGGGCCTCTTCCACACAGGAGGTTCAAGCAGAAGGGAGAGGTTGGCTCTGAGGAACAGGAGGAACTCTGACCTTGAAATCATGTGCCAAACCTTTGGCGATGCCTGCGGGACCGGGTGGGTCAGGGGGAGGAATCAGGACTGCTCCAGGATCCAGGCCACACACCCGGAATGAGGAAGGCCGTATTCGTTGCTGGGGACAGAAGAAATGAGTTGGCCTTTTAAACAGAGCACAGCGAAGATGGAGCAAGCTGAGAGACGAGGAAGAACCTGTCTGTCTCCCACAGCTTCCCCTTGAGCAGCGCACTCAGGGGAGAAACAGAAGCACAGTCTGGGGTGGTTTGGGCTGGAAGGGACCTTAAACCCCAGCCAGCTCCAGCCCCTGCCATGGCCAGGGACACCTCCCTCTAGCCCAGGCTGCTCAGAGCCCCATCCAGCCTCGACATTCGGAGGCTGTCCAGGGTGGGGAGGGCAGTGTTGATGTGTCAGTCGGACGAGGTCGAAGCTGCTCGCGGGGGATGCAGGAAATCGCCCAAAGGATGTTCAGCTGTGTCAGCTCTGAGGGTGGGGGTGGGATTGTGCCAGCACTGGAAATCCTGGTGTCATTTTCCACGACTGTGACCTGTCCCACTTTGTATCCCTGTTTCTCAGCCTGGCCAGTCCCAGCCCCCTTCTGCTGTGGACTCAATCGCTGTCTCACCATCCTTTGAGTGCTGATTGTCACCGAACCACAAGGTGACCAAAGGAAAAGAGACCCCGGGAAGATGGAGAATTGATCCCTGTGCATTCACTGCACAGGGTGCCCAGAGCAGCTGTGGCTGTCCCATCCCTGGGGGTGTCCAAGGCCAGGTTGGACACGGGGTTTGGAGCACCCTGGGACTGTGAGAGGTGTCCCTGCCATGGCTGGGGTGGCACTGGATGGGCTTTAAATTCCTTCTAGCCCAAATCATTCTAGCATTCTGGGATACATAAGGAATCTGCATTTAAACAGATCTGGGAGGAGAACTGGGACAGAATGCCACTTGAAATCCCTCTTCTTCTTGTCTGGCCTTTGCAGCCACCGTCAGCACCAGCAAAAGGCAATCAGGGCTCGTGTCTGGGTACAGCCGAGGCAAGGATGTTACAGGATGTTTGGTCATTAGCTTTCAATGAGACCCTGCGTCGAGGGAGAGGCTGCTGCAGCTCGAGGAGGGGATGATTTACAGAGCCGAGGAATAACGAACCTTGTAAGGAACAAAGCTGGGAAATGAAGCTCCGTGCTCCACCTGAATTGCTACCTACCCGCGTGTGTGCTCGGAGCTCATATTTAGTGCTTCTGGTGGCACATTGACAGACGGCTTAGTGAAAACAAATGTTAATGTTAATTAAGCTGGAAAACTTCCCAGATTTTGAGAATGAGAGCGTTTGCTTGGATAATAATTCAGATAGCCTGTGCCCTGCTCAGCACTCCCACTGGGAAACGCCATTGCTCACAAACAGGGGATCAAAGAACCGGAGCAGCTGATCTAGAGCCCAGATCTCCTTCCTAGGCTGGAGGGGAGCTGCCCCCCGCAGCGTCCTTCCCAGCCCTCTGAGCACCCCGAGTTTCCCTGACACAGGCGACGGGCCATCCCTCCCTTTCCTGGACAGAATATGCTGTGCTAGCAGAGCTGCAGCTCCTGACATGCCTCCTAAATCCTCCTTCACTTAATTTCACTCGGGTGCTTCCAGATGATGATAATTAACCTCTCTTATTGCAGAGGACAGCAAATACTGAGAGCTTGGAGGTATGAGTGAGGTTGGGCACGGCTTTTTTTACATACAGTCAGATCCCTCTGCTTAATCGAAATAATTGTGGTTCTGTTGGCTTCAGCTGGTCTTCACTGACTTGCAGCAGCTGATGATCTGGCCCAGTGATTTTAAATTCCCTTCTACATATTTTTAATTCAAACCGTGGTCACCGCTGCCAGCCCGAGCCTTGTGAATTCCAGAGGAGGGCTGTGGGCTGAAGAGATGCTCCAGCTCTTATTCCAGGGATGGGAACACTGAGGTGCTTATTTATTTATTTGTTTGCTGCTGAAAAGACCGGGGGGAAAACATGATAATTAGGAAATGAGGAGAAGCACACAAATAGAAACCCCTGGTAGCACTTCAATCTTTGCAGGAGGCCACGTGATGGCTCAACACGTTCCTATTTTCTGCTTCAGTGGATGACGCTCATGGATGCAGCCAGCCCCAGGCCCCAGCTGGCAGCTCGGCTGTCCCCGGGTGCTGAATTCAGCTCCTGGCTGGGCTGAGGCTCGGGGCTGGGCTGCAGCAGGTCACGGAGGGGCCAGGTGTGGGGCGAGCCCCGCGCCCCAAGGGCTCTCCCCGGAGTGCAGGGAGGCGCACACAGCGTCCTCTGACTGCCACCCGCCTGGACACCTCCTCCAGACCCTGCCAGCTGGGCAGCAACTGCTTTCCACTCCTCCTTTCCCCTTTATGACCTCCACATCCCCACCCTGGTGCGTGGCAGCAGAGCCACTTCATCCCGGGGAAATCCTCCTGGGCTGTTCCCTGAGCCCCAGGATGGCGAAGGCCTCTCGGGATGGGTGTGCCAGGCCTCTAAAGCAGCCTGGTTGAGTTGTGAGGTTGTTTTTAATCAGTGAATCAGAGACTGATTTGGGTTGGAAGGGTCCTTAAAGCCCACCCAGTGCCACCCCTGCCATGGCAGGGATCCCTCCCACTGTGCCAGGGTGCTCCAACCCCAGTGTCCAACCCGGGCACTGCCAGGGATCCAGGGACACCCACAGCTGCTCTGGGCACCTGTGCCAGGGCCTCACCCCCTGCCAGGGAACAATTCCTGCCCAAAATCCCATCTAAAGCTTCTCTCTGTCACTCTGAAGCAATTCCCCCCGTCCCGTCACTACACACCCTTGCCCAAAGTGTCTCTGCCTCTCTGCGAGTTCAGGAACCCTCAGACCTTCTCTGCCCGAGGCTGAACGCCCCCAGTTCCCTGAGCTGAGCTGTGCTCTGCTCCGTCCAAGCTGCTGGATGTGACACACGGAGGTCAGAGCGGGAGGCTGGGAGAGGAGCTCCTGAACCGAATCCTGACACCTCAGAATTCCATGAAACAGCCAAACCCCGGAGCTTTGTGCTGGCGATGCAGCGGCTTTCAGGCCACGAGACACCGCTGACCATTTCCTGTGACCTCTGAATTGTTACTGAATTTAGCTGGTTAGCAACAAATGGAAAGGCTGAAATCTAAAGTGACTCTTTGAGGAAGAAATTCAGTCCTGATTTGAAAGTCTGCAGCAGTAGAGAGATGCAGCACTTTCCATGACACTGCCTTCACCTAGTCCATCACTCTGT
Source organism: Hirundo rustica (assembly GCF_015227805.2). Taxonomy (NCBI): domain Eukaryota; kingdom Metazoa; phylum Chordata; class Aves; order Passeriformes; family Hirundinidae; genus Hirundo; species Hirundo rustica. The sequence goes on along the minus strand of NC_053454.1, from coordinate 341,292 downwards.
TAAAATTATTTCTATTTGAATATGTCAGGATTCCACTTCCACTCATAAATATTCCTTTCTCCACAAGATTAAAGACTACTTTGCTAACCACAATTTTCTTCCTATGAAAGTACTTACACACCTTAATCAAATTAGTCACCTCTCCATCTTCTTTTTTCTCTTTTTTCTTTCATAAACTTTCTTTTATAAGCAGACTGGATTGTGAAAGTCTCAGTGCAAGGTGCTCTCTGCAGATCGCCAGTAGTTTTTCTTATGCTTTTTTTTTTTTTTTTTTTTTTTTTTTTTTTTTTTTTTTTTTTTTGGACTCTCTTCTGATCCTTCCCCAAACTCCTTTTTAAAACTGACAGCAGCCAGCTGGCTGCTGCACTCATCTCAGTCCCACTGGTGTCTCTCCCTGAAGCAGAAGATGTTTCTCTTTCCTAATTTCAGCTGCCTTCTCGTTTTCTCCAGGGTCTCTGTTGGTGTCTTTGCTGCAGCCCCTGGGTGGAATTTCTGCCGCTCTGCTTGTTGACCAAGACCCCTTAACGCTATTCCCTAACACAGTTTGCATTCCTTAAACCTCTGTGGGTGCCTTTGAAATGGTCTGTTTAAAATCCTTCCTGTCCCTGTCACGGCCAGGAATGGATTTACTCGGAGTAAACCTCCTGTGAAGCCAGGTGGGGTTTCCTACGCCCCTGTGCAGATTCCCCCTCAGCCAACATTTTACGTGCATTAAAACGACCTAACAATTATTAAACAAACTCATTCCTAATATTTTGTTAATATCTTCCTTGGTAATTATTCCTAATCATTTTCATGAAATACAAATAAATCTTCTTTTAATTTTAAAACTGGGAGAGAAAGGTGAGAACATATTGAGGGCTGGAGCACAGGTTATTACTTTCTTCTCCTCCACCACCGAAGAGCTAAATGTCACTGCTGAGATCCCTCGTGGTTCTAACACACTCTGCAATTCCTTATTCCTGGGACTTTCCTTAACGCCTTTCATTTTCTGAGCGAACTATTTGAATTTCACAGCTTCTCATTTGTGCTAATTGCCGCCTTCCCAGTTCTGTTCTTCCCCATTGTCCTTTCATTTGTAATTGTTGCCTTCGTTTTACCACGGGGCCAAAATGGGATTTGAGGTCAGGCTGTCCTTTTACTTGATCTGCAAATAGTGGTTTTACATGGAAATGTGCTTTGTATCAGTGCTGGAAACCGTACAGAGGCAGAATGACAAATCAGTCCTTGCAACAGCGCAAGAGCTAATTATAAAGCAGGAGAGAACAGGGGCCACGGGCAGATGGGGCTGCACAAGAAAACACTCAATTATCCCCAATTGCACGAGAAATGTCTCATCCAGACAGATCCGAGCATTGTCCTGGCTCCGTGGCAGCTCGCTCCCGGAGGGACAGCAACCCCCTGGTGCCACAGCTCCTCTCCGGCCATCGCTCCCCAGCATGGACAGCCCACAGCCAGAGGAAGAGGGTTAATTTCATTCCCAAAGATGACTTTTTGGAAAGAGAATAGGGATTAACATGTTCCAAGAAGCTCTCTGTCTTTCTCTGTAAGAAAAAGTCCTTCCAAGGATGGAACTAATCCAAGAGAGAAATAACTTGGGACAATTTTGCTGTCACATTGCTATTGCCAAGGAAACCAGGTTGATCCAGCCACCACAGAAAGAGAAGAGAATAAAACAAAAAGGCTACAAAAAATGGAATAATTTGATGTTTCCAGCTGGTGGCACTATGGCAAATACAAATGGTCCAGGACTGGTCCAGAAAATTACACTCCTTACGATGGCCTGGAGTGACAGCACAAAGGGGAATGGATTCAGGCTGCCAGAGAACGGGGTTGAGTGGGAATATTGGGCAGCAATTCCTCCCTGTGAGGGAGGTGAGGCCCTGGCACAGGGTGCCCAGAGCAGCTGTGCCTGCCCCTGGATCCCTGGAAGCGTCCAAGGCCAGGCTGGACACTGGGGCTTGGAGCACCCTGGGGTAGTGGAAGGTGTCCCTGGCCATGGCAGGGGGAACAAGGCAGATTTTAAGACCCTTTCCAACCCAAACCATTCCATAACTCTGTTAATCTGCTCAGAGGACTTGAGGTTTCTTCTGGCTTCATGAGGAAGCTACAGGAAACAGAGAGATCCTCCTGATTTCCACACGGGGCTGTCCCTGTGTCCCAGAGCTCCTTCTGGAGCAGTGCAAATGCCGTTGAGCTGAGGTTCTCAGAGCTCTGTACCCCCTCAAGATTTCTGCAAGGTAGAGAAATGGATTGATGGATCAATTAATTGATCCAGGAGTGATTGACAGCCTGTGTTACCCTGGGTGCACAGGAGAGACAAAAACCCTTCAGTCTCCAGCCTAAACAGCAACTGTGGAAAAATTAAGGTTCATTTGCAAACACTTTCCTTTTGGCGTTTCTGTCTCAGGACATAAGAGGCGTCGCACAAACAAACACGAACGCGGTATATCCAGCGTGACCGTCAAAAAGCCAGATTAGGAACAAGGAAAATGGGCACAGAGTGTTCAGTCATAAAACCACTGGAAAAGATGCTCAACAATGAAGTGGAATTAAATGAAATTCTAGCCACTCAGAATGCATTATCCCTGCAGCATGTCCATGAAATCGCTCGCTGAATTGCAGAGTAATTTGCTCTTAGCCTATGAAGCCTTTCTGGGCTCTTTTCTCCCTTTTATTCCCCCCTTCCCCAGTTGTTGGGGTTTTTTTGGTTGTTTTTTTTTTTTTTTTTCCTTGTTAGCAATCATTTGGGAACTCGTTCCTCACTCATTTTGCTCCCAAAGGAAATATTCTGCGAGGGAACAATAGTGATGTGTCATGATGACGTTCCAGGTCACTCACTCAGGCAGTAATGTGCTCGCTTCCCAATTGCTCTGCCTGTGTGCACTAAGCTGCTCCTGCAAGGGCTTTCATGTCCTTTAACTCTTTGCTGGATTTCTGCCTCGTCCTGCAGCACCCACGAGTCTGCCTTTGTGGAGGAGAAAACTGCTCAGACCGACCCTGCAGCAGCCCATGTAAAGTGCTTTTCTTCACGTAATCAGCAGCTCTGATGGGGATGAAGGGACAATAAAGCTGTAGAGAGTCTTTTGCTAGCTCAGAAGTTAAAAATTACTTGACCCAAACAGTGATGGACAAATTCATCGCCCTAAAGAGCTCCTGTGCTGTAAATCCCCGTGGTGATGAGCTTCATCATCGGCCGGACAAAGTGTACAGCTGATTGTGTTTGATGAGAGCGTAGTGAGGGGCCGGAAAGGATTTTATCATGGATGTTCTCCCTGTCCCTGGCAGTGCCCAAGGCCAGGCTGGACGAGGCTGGCAGCACCCTGGGAGGTGTCCCTGCCCATGGGAGGGCTGGCACTGGATGGGTTTAAGGCCCCTTCCAGCCCAAACCATTCCATGATCCTGTGATTCCATGTGGATGCTGATGTAGTTCACTAGGTGTAGGAGAAGGGAATACAGGTGACCTCGCCCCTGATCAGCTGTGTTAATTACCAGCTGTGTTAATTACCCGATAGAGCCTGGCCCCTGATGAGTCACAGCTATAGCCAATAAGGATGAGTGAGAGAAAAGAGGGGGTGAGCTGGTGAGGGGAGGATCATCATGGAGGAAGAACTTTGAGGTTCCTGATGCAGAAGGATCATGAGGAGAGAGAATCCCCGCTGTGAGGTCAGTCTGGTTCTGCAGTTCCAGGCTGCTGTCAGAACCTGCGAACACAGAATGCGCACCAATCCCTGCAGTGACAGTCTGGCTGGGTAAAAACCTGCAGTCACAGCCTGCACACCAATCCCTGAAGTGACAGAATGCAAAGCATCCCTGCAGTCACAGAATGAACACCAATCCCTGCAGTCAGAGCCTGCACACCAATCCCTGCAGTGACACTTTGCACACCAATCCCTGCAGTCACACTGCACACCAATCCCTGCAGTGACAGAATGCACACCAATCCCTGCACTCACAGAATGCACACCAATCCCTGCACTCACACACTGCACACCAATCCCTGCAGTGATACTCTGCACACCAATCCCTGCACTCACAGAATGCACACCAATCCCTGCAGTGACACTCTGCACACCAATCCCTGCACTCACACACTGCACACCAATCCCTGCAGTCACAGAATGCACACCAGTCCCTGCAGTGACATTTGCACACCAATCCCTGCACTCACAGAATGAACACCAATCCCTGCAGTGACACTCTGCACACCAATCCCTGCAGTGACAGTCTGCACACCAATCCCTGCAGACACAGAATGCACACCAATCCCTGCAGTGACACCCTGAACACCAATCCCTGCAGTGACACTTTGCACACCAATCCCTGCAGTCACACTCTGCACACCAATCCCTGCACTCACAGAATGCACACCAATCCCTGCAGTCACACTCTGCACACCAATCCCTGCAGTGACAGAATGCACACCAATCCCTGCAGTCACAGACTGCACACCAATCCCTGCAGTCACACTCTGCACACCAATCCCTGCAGTCACAGTCTGGCTGGGTAAAAGCCTGCTGTCAGAGGCTGCAAGGGAATCCTACAGTAGGAGCGTGCTGCAGGCAGAGTCAGTGAATACTTGGAGTTAAGATGATTAAGCCATGAAGAGGATTAGACCAGGACCCTTTTCATGCTGTGACAAACAAGCAGTCTGTGCCTCGGCTCATTTCTACCCTCTAATAAGAGGGCTGCTGCAACAATTGGGGTGTGACAGGGAAGCTGGGGCCCCTGTTCTGCAGCTGGGGATCTGACTGTGGAGCTCAGGTGCAAGTCCACAACCCCAGAGCAGCAGCATCCCCCTGTTCTGGACCTGGTTTCCTGAAGATATTCAAATCAGGCAGCTGTGCTGCCTCTGTTCCTCTCTGTGTCTGTCTGCACATCTTTTTCTTGGACAGTGGCTTTTGATACTTTGATAATTTCAACCAAAGGTAGCATCTTCAATATATTAAACTGTGAATGCATTAAACTCATTTGGACTTAATGAAAACACACAGCTGGGCAGCAGAAAGCATTTTTATTATTGAAGCCCAAAGGTTCATCCTTTGCATGAGGAAAGGCTGAGGGAGCTGGGGCTGCTCAGGCTGGAGAGGAGCCCCAGCTGAGAGGGGCCTCGTCCCTGTTTGTCCCTGCCTGGCCCTGGGTGTCCCTGGGTGTCTCTGTCTGTCCCTGGGTGTCCCTGTCTGTCCCTGTCTGTCCCTGTCTGTCCCTGGGTGTCCCTGTGTGTCCCTGTCTGTCCCTGGGTGTCCCTGTCTGTCCCTGGGTGTCCCTGGGTGTTCCTGTCTGTCCCTGGGTGTCCCTGTCTGTCCCTGGGTGTCCCTGGGTGTTCCTGTCTGTCCCTGGGTGTCCCTGTCTGTCCCTGGGTGTCCCTGGGTGTCTCTGTCTGTCCCTGGGTGTCCCTGTCTGTCCCTGGGTGTCCCTGGGTGTCCCTGTCTGTCCCTGGGTGTCCCTGGGTGTCCCTGTCTGTCCCTGGGTGTCTCTGTCTGTCCCTGGGTGTCCCTGTCTGTCCCTGTCTGTCCCTGGGTGTCCCTGTCTGTCCCTGGGTGTCCCTGTCTGTCCCTGTCTGTCCCTGTCTGTCCCTGGGTGTCCCTGGGTGTCTCTGTCTGTCCCTGGGTGTCCCTGGGTGTCCCTGTGTGCAGAGAGCCTCAGAGCAGTGGCACCAGAGCCAGGGGCAGGGACTGAGCCCAGGAGCTGCCCCTGCACAGGAGGCACAACTCCTGCCCTGGCAGTGCCCAGCCCTGAGCAGTTATCCTCCTCCCTGGGATATTCCAGAGCCATGAGGACACACTGCTGTGCCCTGAGCTCCGGGATGGCCCTGCCGGAGCAGGGAGTGGCCCCGGGTGACCACTGTGGTCCCTCTAACCTGGCCCAGCCTGGGATTCTGTGACCCTGCTCTGGAAAACCCCGTTAGACACCAGAGACTCCACTCAAGTTCCCCGAGCTCCCCCGTTTCCAGAACTACTGATTGCCATAATTAAAAGCCCTGAGACACAGACTCATCCCGGCTCATGTTTCCCGTGTCCAGTCCTACCCCTGGAGAAGAGGTTTGAAGAGCTATTGGAGTTGAACGGTGGAGCTGCTGCCTTGTGGGTGATGACACACAGGAGCCTCCAGCCCTGCGTCCTCTGGTTCGGGGCTTTTTTATTTATAAAGAGGAGACAATCTGTTCATTTCACAGATGCTCAACAGCTCTTCAGAAATAATACAGGTGTGCACAGAAATAAATCTGCTTTGTTTACTGTGTAATTAAGTCAGAAAAAAAAAAAAAAAAAAGAAGGCAGCATTGGCAAGTTTTTCTGTCTTCTTTTTTTCTTTTTTTTTTTTTTTTCCTTCTTCTTTTGGAAACAGCTTTTCAATCCCATCAAAGGAAATTCAAGACGTTCAGCACTGCTGACAACAAAACCAGAGTTTGATCAAAAATAAGACAAACAAACCAGTAGAGCCTCTTTGTTGGGAGGAGGGGAGGAAAGACTTGAAAGTAATTTTTTTAATTCTTATATTTGTATTCCTAAATTTCTTCTGCTACTCGAGTCTTTAGTCCTGCAAAGACTCACAAATGCGTTTAACTCGCAGCATCACGAGTGCCTTCACGTCACAGACTTCAATCTGCTCTCTCATGCTGAGGAGTCAATAACTGGATCTGGACACCAAAAATTAGGTTAAAAGATAAATTGTCTGGATGCTATTCATCTTCCACATCACAAGGCTCCGTTGTCCTTGGTGTCCCGGTGTCTCATTTCAATGACATTTATGCTCCTGTGTGGCTCCACACACCCGTGGTGTCAATCCAACTGAATTTGCTGCGTCTGCTCATAAAAACCGACACGGATCCCAGGAATCGATGCAGGAGCTGTCGATAACAACGAGTGCATCCACAGAGCATCCTGCCACTCCAGAGGCAGGGCTTCACCGGCTCCCGCGGGAGTGCCTGGCTGCCTGGGGCCGTCACTCAGCTCGGTGCCGTGGGACCCGTGCGAGCCGCCTGGAACCAGGGCTGAAATAACCGACTGCGACGGGCCGGTCCCCCAGCGTGGGCAGCGGCCGGGGGGATCCCGGCTCTGGACAAGGGCCTGGAGTGGCAGCACCAGGGGCGATGGTTTCGTGGTTTCCCACTGCCACAGGGCAGGGTCAGATGGGAATTGATTCTCCCTCAGTTGTCTCTTTCCTGGAATCATGGAGTGGTTTGGGTGGGACAGGACTTCAAAGCTCATCTCATTCCATCCCTGCCATGGCAGGGAAACCTTCCGTATCCCAGGGAGCTCCACCCCAATGTCCAGCCTGGCCTTGGACACGTCCAGGGATCCAGGGGCAGCCACAGCTGCTCTGGGCACCCTGTGCCAGGGCCTGCCCACCCTCCCAGGGAACAATTCCTGCTCAATCTCCCATCCAGCCCTGCCCTCTGGCACTGGAAACCATTCCCTGTGTCCTGTCCCTCCAGCCCTTGTCCCCAGTCCCTCTCCAGCTCTCCTGGAGCCCCTTTAGGGACTCTGAGCATTCCCTGGATTTTTCCCTTCTCCAGGAGAACATTCCCAGCTCTCCCAGAGCAGAGGGGCTCCAGAATCCTGGAAGCATTTCCATGGCCTCCTCTGGGCTCTCTCCAGCAGCTCCACGTCCTTCTGCTGCTGGCCCCAGGGCTGGGGCAGCTCTGCAGGTGGGCTCTCACCTCAGGGGCACAGGGACACAATTCCCACCTTTCCTCTGGCACCAGCCCAGGCCTGGGGGCTCTGGGCTGGGGCAGGTCCTGCTCCCACCCGACCCCTCCTCCTCCCTGAGCCAACGAAACGATGAACTGAATGTCAAATGCTGCTGAGATCCGCGTTCTGTTCCTCGAAATGTAAACGAGTGACCTGGGCGTTTCGGACCCCACACACGGGTGTCCTGACCCAAACCGTGGGCTGTGAGCGAGGCAGAGCTTCTCTCCCCACGTGCCCGTGCAGCCCCAGGCCGTGCTGCGCTCAGCTCAGCCCCTCCTGCCCTCCCTCTGCAAACTCCTGCTCCTCTCTCCGCCAAGATTTAAGGAAGAAATAATAGCAGTAGCTCATTATGACGTTTTAGTGTGTGCTTTATAAGGCATCATGAGTCACTGATTCAGGGAAGAACTTTGCAGCTTGCTACGAAATTGCCTGTTTCAATCAATCCCGCTGCTGGCTTCTCCGGGAATTTTATGAGGTGTAACATATATGTGCGTGAGTGCATATATTTATATATGTATGTATGCATGTATGGGGGGAACAGGGTTTATTTTTGTTTCTGGGAGAACCAGTTGAACGCAGAAAAGGAAATTCTGGAATGAAGAACGCCAAGTGCTGAGAGCAGCACAGGACTCTGCCGGGGCAGGAGAGAAGAGCTGACAGGAACATCCTGCAGGGACTCCCCGGGCTCCGCTGCTCTCTCAGCGAGCAGGGTCCTTGTCTTTGTCTCTGTGTGAGCTGGATGCAGCCCCCACCTCCCCTGCCTCTCAGATTCCCAGGCCAGTGATTTCTGAACTCCGTGACTCCTCATGTCATGGATGAATGGGTCATAAATCGACCTGCTGCTGCTGCTGCTGCTGCTGATGCTGCTGATGCTGCTGCACAGGAGCAAATTTCCTCTGCATTGTTTTCCTTCTGCCTTGTGCCCAGGGAGGTCTGAGATCCCTGGGGACGCAGAGAGCTTGGGCAGTGCTGGTGCAGGGAGCTGGAGCAGCCAGGGCAGATGGAGACACACAGTCCATGGGCCTCTGTGGGAAAAACCAAAAACCCCACACCTCCACCTCTCCCTGAAGGAAGAACATCGGTCCTGGAGGCAGCATTCTGAGACAAATCTCCAGTCTGGAGCTGGGGCACATCCTGAGCAGTGATTAAAGGTGCTGGGAGGCAACTGAGGCACTGGAGAAGGACAGAGAATGGGGCACGGAGAGTTATTTACTTCCATGGGGATTTTTTTAAAGGTTCACTTTGGGGTTGGAACAGGGACCCTGAACCCTTCAAAGGAGCCTGTGGGAGGTGCAAAGGAAGCTCCAGGCCCCCTCTGGAAAGTCCTGCTGTGCCCTTAGGTTTGGGATTGCCCAGGGAACCCAGTAGGGCCCCTCCTCCTTTGGGATGGCACAGACATCGCCACTGCCAGGGAGAAGGTGGAGTTTGGGAGCAGCAGTTTGTTCCTGGCTGCCCTGGGAGGACAGGAGGCTTTTTGGCTCTTGCAAAGCGTTCATGTACTCCCTTACAGCAAAGGGGAAGGACGAGCAATTGCAGCTAAAGGGAGGAACCGAGGCAAAGCGGCTGCCCCGGCAGGGAGAGGCTGTGGAGGCCCAGAGATGGCCCAGGATGGAGCAGCTGTGCTCTGGGGAAAGGCTGCGGGAGATGGGACTGCTGAGCCTGCAGAGACCCTTGGGCTCTGCCCACGGCCATAAACCCCTGCAGCGTGGGGGCCAGGAGCGTGGAGCCAGGCTCCTGGTGCCCAGTGAGTGTCAGTGTGTTTAATCCAGGCACATTTCTCCATAAACATTGTGAAGGTGAAGGGCTTTGGGACAGAAAAATTGTCTGTAATTCGTCAGCGGGTTCAAAGGTGTGAAGGTGGGCTAATACAGACAAACAGATATTTCAGTTACAAAAAGGGCTGATTTCTTCAGGAATACAGCCTGGAAAAATAAACACATCCTTCACCAAAATTTATATAGACAGAGCCATCAGGTGAGAGCCTGAGCTGTGAGAGCCAGGATTCACTCTGGAGAGGAACCCTCCCACCCACACTGGCTCACCCCGAGCCCCTGGCAGAGGCTTTTGTCCAAGGTTTGTCCTGTCCCAGAGCCAAGAGCAGACCTCACAGCAGACAGAGCTCCACTCCACAGCTTTTGTCCTTCCTGGGCCTTCAAAATCCTGCCAAAAGCAGCCAGGCCTGTGAGAGCGCCCGGGTGACAGCTGTAGGTGTGGCACACGAGGCTCAGGGCTCTCAGCAGTGACAGGAGCCTCTGACACGGGGCTGCCGCTGCCTCAGACACAGCTGCTGTCTGCTCTCCAGGAAATGAGGGCTGCTGCACCCAGGAGAGTTCCTGAATCCCCAGAACTCTTGTCCAGCCCCTTCTGGTTGGCTCTGGGCTGGGGGCAGCTGTGGGGCACAGAGAGCTCTCGAGACACGCTGCTGCTCCAGGGTTCACTCTCTTGGCACGGCATGGCTGGGATGCCGATCACTGAACGTCTTCACTTACGGGATGTGTTTCACTGCCCGCAAGGAGAAATCCTGCTCCTGGCTGTGGGTACAGAGGGAGGCACAGCACTGCAGCTCCTGGTCTCTCTGTTACACGGAAAATGAAGAAATACAAGATATCAGATAAAGCCAGGGCTCACGGGTGCTGCCTCCTCTATCTTGTGGTCAGAGGGGCCACTTAAATGAACTGATGAGCACAGAGATCCATTGGGGGTCATAGATACATACAGTGATAGAAACAGGGAACATCCTGACCTGGGAGAGACCCACAGGGATCATCCATCCACCCCTGGCCCTGCACAGACACACCCCAACAATCCCACCCTGTGCCCCCCTGGAGCACTGCCAAAGGCCCCTGGAGCTCGGGCAGAGTTGGGAATGTGCCCATTCCCTGGGGAGCCTGGGCAGTGCCAGCACCCTCTGGGATGAACCTTTCCTGATCTCCAGCCTGAGCCTGGCCCAGCTCCAGCCCTGCCCTGGTCCCGTCCCTGTCCCAGAGATCTGAGCTGCCCCTGCTGAGCTCTGCCCTGGTCCCCTCTGCTCCAGCTGAGCATCCCACGTGCCCTCAGCCGCCCCTCACATGGGCTCCCCTCCGGACCTTCCATCCCAATCCTCCTCCAGCCTTTCCTCCTCCGGGCTCTGGATGAACCCACAGAGCTGCTGGCTCTCCTCTGGCCCCGCTGCCGCAGCCAGGGCTGACTGTCCCAGCCTGTGCCGCTCCCACCGGGTCAAAGCTTTGCACAGGTCTGGGAGAACACTGAAATTGCACTTCCTAGAAACATGGGATGAGGGAATCTGGGCCTGGTTGAACAGGAATGCTAAAAAAACCCAGTGCCTGTCCTGTACAGCAGAGTCAGGGAATCATGGATTGGATTGGATTGGATTGGATTGGACTGGATTGGATTGGATTGGATTGGATTGGACTGGACTGGATTGGATTGGATGGGAGTGGATTGGATTGGATTGGATTGGATTGGATTGGATTGGATTGGACTGGATTGGATTGGATTGGACTGGACTGGATTGGATTGGATGGGAGTGGATTGGATTGGACTGGATTGGATTGGACTGGATTGGATTGGACTGGATTGGACAGGAGTGGATTGGATTGGATTGGATTGGATTGGATTGGATTGGATTGGATTGGATTGGATTGGATTGGATTGGATTGGACTGGATTGGACTGTATTGGATTGGATTGGATTGGATTGATTGGACTGGATTGGATTGGATTGGATTGGATTGGATTGGACTGGATTGGACTGGATTGGATTGGATTGGATTGGATTGGATTGGATTGGACTGGATTGGATTGGATTGGATTGGATTGGATTGGATTGGATTGGACTGGATTGGATTGGATTGGATTGGATTGGATTGGATTGGATTGGACTGGATTGGATTGGATGGGATTGGATTGGATTGGACTGGATTGGACTGGATTGGATTGGATTGGATTGGATTGGATTGGATTGGATTGGACTGGATTGGATTGGATTGAATTGCATTGCATTGCATTGCATTGCATTGCATTGCATTGGACTGGATTGGACTGGATTGGACGGTAGTGGATTGGATTGGATTGGATTGGATTGGATTGGATTGGATTGGATTGGGTTGGATTGATTGGACTGGATTGGACTGGATTGGATTGGATTGGATTGGATTGGATTGGATTGGATTGGATTGGATTGGATTGGATTGGATTGGGTTGGGTTGGGTTGGATTGATTGGACTGGATTGGACTGGATTGGATTGGATTGGGTTGGATTGATTGGATTGGATTGGATTGGATTGGATTGGATTGGATTGGATTGGATTGATTTGACTGGATTGGGCTGGATTGGGCTGGATTGGGTTGGATTGGATTGGGTTGGATTGGATTGGATTGGATTGGATTGGATTGGATTGGATTGGATTGGATTGGATTGATTTGACTGGATTGGGCTGGATTGGGCTGGATTGGATTGGATTGGATTGGATTGGATTGGATTGGATTGGATTGGATTGGACTGGATTGGATTGGATTGGATTGGATTGGATTGGATTGGATTGATTGGACTGGATTGGGCTGGATTGGATTGGATTGGATTGGATTGGATTGGATTGGATTGGATGGGATTGGATTGGATTGGATTGGATTGGATTGGATTGGACTGGATTGGATTGGACTGGACTGGATTGGATTGGATTGGATTGGACTGGATTGGACTGTATTGGATTGGATTGGATTGGATTGATTGGACTGGATTGGATTGGATTGGATTGGATTGGACTGGATTGGACTGGATTGGATTGGATTGGATTGGATTGGATTGGATTGGATTGGATTGGACTGGATTGGATTGGACTGGACTGGATTGGATTGGATGGGAGTGGATTGGATTGGACTGGATTGGATTGGACTGGATTGGACGGGAGTGGATTGGATTGGATTGGATTGGATTGGATTGGACTGGATTGGACTGTATTGGATTGGATTGGATTGGATTGGATTGATTGGACTGGATTGGATTGGATTGGATTGGATTGGACTGGATTGGACTGGATTGGATTGGATTGGATTGGATTGGATTGGATTGGATTGGATTGGACTGGATTGGATTGGATTGGATTGGATTGGATTGAATTGGATTGGACTGGACTGGATTGGATTGGATTGAATTGCATTGCATTGCATTGCATTGCATTGGACTGGATTGGACTGGATTGGACGGTAGTGGATTGGATTGGATTGGATTGGATTGGATTGGATTGGATTGGATTGGGTTGGATTGATTGGACTGGATTGGACTGGATTGGATTGGATTGGATTGGATTGGATTGGATTGGATTGGGTTGGGTTGGGTTGGATTGATTGGACTGGATTGGACTGGATTGGATTGGATTGGGTTGGATTGATTGGATTGGATTGGATTGGATTGGATTGGATTGGATTGGATTGGATTGGATTGGATTGATTTGACTGGATTGGGCTGGATTGGGCTGGATTGGGTTGGATTGGATTGGGTTGGATTGATTGGATTGGATTGGATTGGATTGGATTGGATTGGATTGGATTGGATTGGATTGGATTGGATTGGATTGGATTGGATTGATTTGACTGGATTGGGCTGGATTGGGCTGGATTGGATTGGATTGGATTGGATTGGATTGATTGGACTGGATTGGGCTGGATTGGATTGGATTGGATTGGATTGGATTGGATTGGATTGGATTGGATTGGATTGGATTGGATTGGATTGGGTTGGGTTGGATTGGATTGGATTGGATTGGATTGGATTGGATTGGATTGGATTGGATTGGGTTGGGTTGGATTGGAGGGACCTTTACAAGCCACCTGTCCAACCCCCTGCCGTGGGCAGAGCCACCTTCCACTATCCCAGGGCGCTCAGAGCCCAGCCTGACCTTGGATGTTTCCAGGGATGGGGCAGCCACAGCTTCTCTGGGCACCCTGTGCCGGTGCTTTTCCATCCCATAACAAAAAACTCCTTCCTTTTACCTGCTCCTGTGGTGCCTCTCCTGGCCGTGGGCTGAAGATGTCCCGTTGCTGCACGAGTGCACCCAAGGCTGGGGCAGTGCGCAGGACCCGCAGCAAAGGGGGCTGATTTGGGTTTTTCAGCCCGTCCTGCACTGCGCTGTGGAGCCGGCTCCTCCCCTGGAGCCTCAGGGCGCGGAATGAGCCCAGGTTTGAGCGGGTGCCCCGGGCTGTGGGCACAGGGACCTCAGGGTCTGCAGGGAAGGGCAGCCCTGACCACGGCCCTCGGGGCTGAGGGGACACCTCGGGGCTCCCTGCAGCTCCTGCTCTGGGGGCTCTGGGGGCTCTGGGGGCTCTGGGGACAGCTCCTGGGCACAGGGGAGCGCGGGAGCAGCCTGGCCCTGCTGAGACTCAGCTGTCGGAACACCGATCCTTATTTTCTTATCAGTCTCGCAGAGCTCACGCTGCATTTCCCCCTATATTTTCTATTTTAAAGTGCCAGAAGAAGCGGGGATTTCATTACTCCCCTCCCACAGAGGCCAGCGACTCAGCGCAGATAAAAATGGCATCTTAATTTCTCTTTTACTGAGCAGGTTGATACCTGTATAGCCATAGGATGGCATTTCGCTAAGAGCAGGCTGCAAAACTCCAGTGAAATGATAAGCACAATGAGTGGACAATCACAATTCTTTCCCTGATGATATTTGAAAATGAGAAATTATGACATCCTATTTCAGTGGAATTGGGGGTTGGGATTTACTTAAAAATAGAAAGGAAAAAAAAAAAAAAAGAAAAAGAAAAAAAAAAAAGTCCCCCTTTCCAGGAAGAGCACTTAACTCTATGCAAGCAAAGTGGATAAAAGCAGCTCAGTAACAACCCCAATTGCACCGAGATTGTCTCCTGCATTCCTGCACATCTTTGCCTTTTTGACATTTAACTTTAATTTATAGCAATTTAGCTGCTCTTAGAGCCTGCACTGTGCGTTTGGGAAAGCAGAGTGATCTGTTAATGTTTGTCTGAAATTCAAATCAGGAACAAAGCACCTTTGTCTTATCCTCAGAAAAAAGGACCTCCCCACCCCCCACCTGAGCACGCTGATTTCGGCATAAAGAGGAAAATTATTCCTCTATTATAAATTCATTAATTGCTAAGAGGAGAACTACAAATTAACTTGGACCATTGGTCAAGAGTTATGAAACTAGATGCCTATGGTGAGATTCATAAGCAGAATCCCAGAATGGTCAGGAGGGACCTCAAGGCTCCTGCAGTGCCAGCCCTGCCATGGCAGGGACACCTCCACTGTCCCCACTGCTCCAGTCCGCAGTGCCCAGCCTGGCTTGGGGCTCACACCCTGCCAGGGAACAATTCCTGCCTCATGGTGCTCCAGTCTCCAGTGCCCAGCCTGGCCGGGGGCTCACACCCTGCCAGGGAACAATTCCTGCCTCATGGTGCTCCAATCCGCAGTGCCCAGCCTGGCCTGGGGCTCACACCCTGCCAGGGAACAATTCCTGCCTCATGGTGCTCCAGTCCCCAGTGCCCAGCCTGGCCTGGGGCTCACACCCTGCCAGGGAACAATTCCTGCCTCATGGTGCTCCAGTCCCCAGTGCCCAGCCTGGCCTGGGGCTCACACCCTGCCAGGGAACAATTCCTGCCCCATGGCCGATCTAAATCCACCCTCCTTCAGTCTAATCCCTTCCCCCTTGTCCTGGCCCCCCAGCTCCTGATGAACACGGCTCCTTGTGTGCCTTCTCCTGCTCCATGTGCCTGGGATAGCAGGGAGATCCTCTGTCCTTTCTGGGATAGCGGGGAGATCCTCTGCCACAGCCCTGGATAACAGGAACATCCTCTGCCACAGCCCTGGATAACAGGGAGATCCACTGCCATAGCCCTGGGATAGTGGGGAGATCCTCTGTCCTTTCTGGGATAATGAGAACATTCATTGCCACACCCCTGGGGTAGTGGGGAGATCCTCTGCCACACCCCTGGATAACAGGAACATCCTCTGCCACAGCCCTGGATAACAGGGAGATCCACTGCCATAGCCCTGGGATAGTGGGGAGATCCTCTGTCCTTTCTGAGATAGTGGGGAGATCCTCTGCCACAGCCCTGGATAACAGAAACATCCTCTGCCCTTTCTGGGATAACGGGAACATCCACTGCCACAGCCCTGGATAATGGGGAGATCCTCTGTCCTTTCTGGGATAATGGGAACATTCATTGCCACACCCCTGGGATAGTGGGGAGATCCTCTGCCACAGCCCTGAATAACAGGAGCATCCACTGCCACACCCCTGGGATAACGGGAACATCCACTGCCACAGCCCTGGATAACAGGAACATCCTCTGCCACACCCCTGGGATAACAGGAGCACTCTCTGCCCTTTCTGGGATAACAGGAACATCCTTTGCCTTTTCTGGGAGAACAGGAGCACTCTCTGCCTGGTGCCTGGCACCTCTGCACTCCCTCAAGCACCTGAGGGGTTCCTCGGGGCTGGTGTGGGAGGAAGCTGGAGCTGGAGCTGGAGCTGGAGCTGGAGCTGGAGCCTCCTGTCCAGGGTGCTGGGTGCAGAGGACACTGCTCTGAACCCCAGCCCAGAGGGGTCCTGCAGCCCAGCAGCCTGAGCCGGTCCCAGCCAAAGCCGGGACACATCCTTGCTCCCCAGGATCCTTGTGGTTAGTGATGGAAATGGCACACCTGAAAGTTAAATCTGTTCTCTCATTGGAGATCAAAATTTTCTAATTTCTGCTGAGTTGAGGAGCCCAGTCAGGTCACAGAGAGCCCAGGAGCTGCAGCTGGATAGAGGGAACACGAGTGGGGAGGAGAAAAGAGGCAACGCTTCTTTGGCATCACTGAAGGATTTCGTGTGTGGTTGCTCAGTCACAGCTTTCTATAGGTGTAGAAATGGTTGGCTACTGAGATTTTTCTGTGCTGTTCATGAACAATAATTCATCACCTGATATTCATTTTAGCAACACTAAAGTAGTGATAAATGTCTGAGAAAGAATTAATTCAGCTTCTCTCTCTCTCTTTCTTTTTTGTTTTTTTCTTTTTTTTTTTTTTTCTTTTTTTTTTTTTTTTTTTTGGTCTCTTTCTGCTCCTCTGTTCCCTGCAGTGACCTGTGATTTTCCCAGGGTTGCTGATTATTCAGAATTATTCCGTGATAACCTTGTGAATGTTCCTGGCCTTTCTGTTACTTTAAGGAGTCTGAAGGCAGGGGCAGATCTGAGGATTGGGATCTGTGGCCTCCAGGAGAGGGAAGTGGGACGATGCATCTCCAGCTGAGCTCAGTGTCAGCCCTGGTGCCCCCGGGCTGCCAGCTCCTCACCAGAGCCCAGCCTTCCCTTCCCTTCCCTTCCCTTCCCTTCCCTTCCCTTCCCTTCCCTTCCCTTCCCTTCCCTTCCCTTCCCTTCCCTTCCCTTCCCTTCCCTTCCCTTCCCTTCCCTTCCCTTCCCTTCCCTTCCCTTCCCTTCCCTTCCCTTCCCTTCCCTTCCCTTCCCTTCCCTTCCCTTCCCTTCCCTTCCCTTCCCTTCCCTTCCCTTCCCTTCCCTTCCCTTCCCTTCCCTTCCCTTCCCTTCCCTTCCCTTCCCTTCCCTTCCCTTCCCTTCCCTTCCCTTCCCTTCCCTCCCCTTCCCTGCTTGGGCAGTGACAGCAGTGGCTGGTGCTGCAGGAGCTGCTGTGCTCCCGTCACTGCAGGACACGGGGAGAGGTCCTCAGCCAGCGATGCAGAGAGGGGACACGTGCTTCCAGTCAGAAGAGAAACTTCAAATCGGGTTTCTGGGGCAGTCGAAGTTCCCAGAATCTGTGCAAACTGCACGTGAGCTGTCGCTCCCGGTGTGGGAGCAGTGCTGGGATCCCACAGCCGTTCACATGCAGGGCTTCCTTCAGCTCACAAATGAACCCCAAACCCACCCAGCACAACTGTCGGGTGCTGGCTGGGGCAGCCACTTTGTGCAGCTCTAGACTTTGCAGCCAGGAGCATTCCCAGAAAATGCACACTGGAAAAAGGGTCACTGACGCTTTAGAAGAGGTTTGTTCCAGCAACTGCCGATGGAAAAGTCCCTCTCAGCTTTCTCAGCTCTTACTGCACCATCTTCAGTGGTGCAAAAATCCTTCCCCAGGAGATCAACCCCTCATTCCCCGTCCCCAGTGACTGCCTTCTTTCGAGGCAACGTGGCAGCAGGATGAGAATTTCTCGTGCAGTCCCTGTTTCCACACCACTCACGGGCTTTGTGATGTGCAGGTCCTCACGGAGCCATGGAATGGTTTGGGTGGGAAGGGAGCTGAAATCGCACCCAGTGCCACCCCTGCCATGGCAGGGACACCTCCCCTGTCCCAGGCTGCTCCCAATGCCCAGCCTGGGGCAATGCCAGGGATCCAGGGACAGCCAGAGCTGCTCTGTGCCAGGGCCTCCCGCCTCCCTCCCAATCCTGGCTTCCCGAAGGCCTAAAGCGACTGGAAGCGGTGGGACTTGGCCAGGCCGTTTGTCATTAACACATGGCTTCCCCCGGTGTGTGTCACTGCTGTTTGCTCACTGCCATGGCAGCTCCTCGCTGCCTCAAAGGCCATAATGTGGATATTAAGGACAGCAGAGAGTCTCCTCTTCTGCATAATATTCCTCTTCCCCAGTAATTCCTGCTGGGAGAATTATTCTTCCGTAGCACAGACATGACAGCACTGAGCCCATAAAGGCGGAGCTGAGCTGCAGCACGTCTCTGAGTAACTCCTATCCCCCTGCAGACCTGCAGCGAGAGGTGTTTACCAGGACGTCGTTGAAGGTATTTACCGCCGCTCTGCAAAGCTCTCGCAGTGCTCCCCGTGTGCAGCTGAAAGCCCCCATCGCCTTCGCTCCCGCTTTGGCACCGCGTCCGAAGGTGTTGGGTCAGCGTGAGAGGGAGCCCAGGGCGAGGCGCAGCCCGAGCCCAGCAGAGGAGGGGCTGTGCTGGCTCGGGCGCTCATCCCGTGCGCCATCCCCGCCTGAGCACGTGTGTGAGCAGGGCAAACACAACTGCAGTCAGGGACAGAACCAGCTCCTTCCAAACAGCCTTGGTTTTCCTCTGCCCCAGCCCTCTTCTCACAGGGGACACACTGGCAGCCTTCCTTTTTATTTCTTCAATGATTCTTTTCATTAAAATGTCCATTTTCCTGACATGTTCTGGTTTGACATCACTGCAGAGCATGAACTGAACTCTGTCCTTTAATGTCACTGTTCCTCTGCTGCCCAGAGCAGCTGTGGCTGCCCCTGGATCCCTGGAATGTCCCAGGCCAGGTTGGACACTGGGGCTTGGAGCAGCCTGGGACAGTGGGAGGTGTCCCTGCCATGGCAGGGGTGGGATGGGGTGGGATAATGGGATGGGATAATGGGATGGGATGGGATGGGATAATGGGATGGGATAATGGGATAATGGGATGGGATGGGATGGGATGGGATGGGATGGGATGGGATGGGATGGGATGGGATGGGATGGGATGGGATGGGATGGGGTGGGATGGATGGGATGGGATGGGATGGATGGGATGGGAGGGGGATGGGATGGGATGGGATGGGATGGGATGGGATGGGATGGGATGGGATGGGATGGGATGGGATAATGGGATGGACTAATGGGATGGGATGGGATGGGATAATGGGATGGGATAATGGGATGGGATTTAAGGTCCTTCCAACCCAGCCTATTCCATGATTCCCCGATTCTCTGAAACCCGTTCCTGCTCAGCTGGGTTTCATTTCCCTTTCACTCCCTAAATGTTGCCAGACCAAATGCTCAGAACGGAGCTGGGAGCTGAGGAGAGGTGGCACAGGGTGTGCAGGTGTGACCCAGCAGCCCCCGTCCCTCAGAGCCCCTCCCTCACTCCCCACCAGGGATCAGGGAGAATCAGGAGGGTGAAAGCTGGAGGATATCTCAGCTGGTGGCCTGAGATACAGACAATGCAACAGGAAAAGCAAAAACCACACACACCAGCTAAGAAACCCGAGGAATTAAATGACCCCTTCCCCCTGGCAGCACCTCCAGGAGAGCAGGGCCCTTCCCAAGAACTGTCACCTGGGGGGACAAACCCCATCCCTCCAAACCGTCCCCGTCCTCCTCCTTCCCCCCGTGTACATGCTGGGAGTGATGCCACAAGGTCTGGGCTCTCCCTGGGTCACTCAGGGTCACTTGTCCTGGCCCAGCCCGTCCCCAGAGCGGCCAGGCAGGGGCAGGAACCTCGGCTCTGGGGGAGCTCAGCCAGGACAAACCGCGGGCTGTGCCCCCAGCAAACCCCAAACACGGCCCCACGGCGGCCCCGGGGAGAGGATCAACCCCACCCCGCCAGAGCAGCACGCAGCTCCGTGCGCCGAGCAGCTGTGCTCTCAGCTCCCACCCTGCCTTCCCCAAAATGCTCCCCTGGCTGCAGCCAGGGGCTCTGCTGGGTCCCATCCGCAGGTTCAGGAACCAGGAGTGGGTGGGAACATCCTTGGTCCGTGTGGAGAGATGGGGAGACACAAAACGCTTCGTGCCTTGGGCCTGGGCTGCGTTACCCCAACCAAGCCTCACAGCAAAGATCAAAAATATTTTAACTCTACAAGGTCCAAGAATCCG
Source organism: Hirundo rustica (assembly GCF_015227805.2). Classification (NCBI taxonomy): domain Eukaryota; kingdom Metazoa; phylum Chordata; class Aves; order Passeriformes; family Hirundinidae; genus Hirundo; species Hirundo rustica. The sequence continues at coordinate 321,056 of NC_053454.1, read as the reverse complement.
GCCACCCACACGCCCCAACAAGGTAAGAAATAGTAAAATCCATTTAATTTTAAAGCCTCCCTTCGATTGTTGGATTGTCCCAGTGTGGATATGAGTTACTGGTGCCTGAGGAAAACTACATGACACCTCATCTAACAAATTAAATGTTTCCATGCAATTAAAATGAAGCACTCAGCCTTAGTGTAATAAACTGGAGGCTATTAGTATTCCTGGTGCTGCTGCCTTCATTGTGCTTTACAGCGCCATAAATGCAGGCTCAGCATGATGGCTCAGCAGGCACTGGGCATGGAGAAAAATATCTTGTAATATTTGTTATTAAAACATTAAAAAGTCCTTTACTTGAGCACACACATTTTTAAAACGCCCCTGACTTGGAGCCTCTGCTTTCAATCTCTCCCTGTGCCCCATGAATTCCATCCTGGATCCCTGCTGGAATGACAGGGAGAGCTGCAGGAATGACAGGGAGAGCTGCTGGAGTGACAGGGAGAGCTGCTGGAATGTCCCATGAATTCCATCCTGGATCCCTGCTGGAGTGACAGGGAGAGCTGCTGGAATGTCCCATGAATTCCACCCTGGATCCCTGCTGGAGTGACACGGAGAGCTGCTGGAATGTCCCATGAATTCCACCCTGGATCCCTGCTGGAGTGACAGGGAGAGCTGCTGGAATGTCCCATGAATTCCATCCTGGATCCCTGCTGGAGTGACAGGGAGAGCTGCTGGAATGCCCCATGAATTCCATCCTGGATCCCTGCTGGAGCGACAGGGAGAGCTGCTGGAAGTGCTGCTTTCCCTCTCTGCTCCTCAGGACACCCAGCTGGCTGGAGGCGGAGAGCAGAGCAGGGTGGGGTTGGTCTCCTCTCCCAGAAAGCAGGGCCCTGGAAATGGCCGGGATGGACAGCAGGGAATGTTCTCTGGGAGAGTGGCCAGGCCTTGGAACAGTGGGAGTCAGCACCCTGGGAGTGCTCAAGCAAGGAGCGGGTCTGGCCCTGTGTCAGATGGTTTGGTGGGCACGGGGTCGTTTCCTTGGAAGCGCGGATGATCCTGGGGCTCCTCTCAATGAATGATTCTGTGATGCTGTATACGGGCTCCAGAACCTTTTACAGCTTGAAGGAAACCGAGGCACCCCCAGAGGAATCAGCGGATTCGGGGCTGAGCAGCCCAGGAAAGGGTGTGTGGTGCCGTTGAGGAGCCCTGGGGTGCCTGGGACACCTGTGGAGCTCTGGCTGGCAGGACAGGGGACACAGGACTTCTGATGGCCGGGCGGCATCACCTGGAGCACTGTCCCTGCTCACAGGGAGAGACCACAGGACAGAGCAGCAGAAGGTGCGGGTGTCTCCACGTCCTCTGGCCAGCTGCACAGAAGGGTTTTGGTGAAGTCCCTGGGGATGATGGAATGATCCCTTGCTTGGCGTGGGCCGAGTCCCGTCCGAGCTCCTGCCGTGGAAATGCTGCTGGGCAGACTGCAGGAGCAGGCAGAGCTCATCCCCGGGCACTGAGCACAGCTGGGATGAGAGCCCAGAGCTCCCAGCACTCCTCAGCAGCGCCTGGTGGTGGGGCTGGGAGGCAGAGGGCAGAGCTGGGATCCCTGCTCAGGGAATCACTGCCCTGGGATCACTGCACATTGCACAGCCTGACTGTGGTGCAGAGGGCAGAGCTGGGATCACTGCTCGGGGATCAGGGAATCCCTGCTCAGGGAATCACTGCTCAGGGATCAGGGAATCCCTGCCCTGGGATCACTGCTCAGGGAATCACTGCTCAGGGATCAGGGAATCACTGCTCAGGGAATCCCTGCTCAGGGAATCACTGCTCAGGGATCAGGGAATCACTGCTCAGGGATCAGGGAATCACTGCCCTGGGATCACTGCTCAGGGAACCACTGCTCGGGGATCAGGGAATCCCTGCTCAGGGAATCACTGCCCTGGGATCACTGCACATTGCACAGCCTGACTGTGGTGCAGAGGGCAGAGCTGGGATCACTGCTCGGGGATCAGGGAATCACTGCTCAGGGAATCACTGCTCAGGGATCAGGGAATCACTGCTCAGGGAATCACTGCTCAGGGATCAGGGAATCACTGCCCTGGGATCACTGCTCAGGGAACCACTGCTCGGGGATCAGGGAATCACTGCTCAGGGAATCACTGCTCAGGGAATCACTGCTCAGGGATCAGGGAATCACTGCCCTGGGATCACTGCTCAGGGAATCCCTGCTCAGGGATCAGGGAATCACTGCCCTGGGATCACTGCACATTGCACAGCCTGACTGTGGTGCAGAGGGCAGAGCTGGGATCACTGCTCGGGGATCAGGGAATCCCTGCTCAGGGAATCACTGCTCAGGGATCAGGGAATCCCTGCTCAGGGAATTACTGCCCTGGAATCACTGCTCAGGGAATACCTGCTCAGGGAATCCCTGCACATTGCACACCCTGGCTATGGTGCAGGGAGCAGAGCTGGGATCCCTGCTCAGGGAATTACTGCCCTGGAATCCCTGCTCAGGGATCAGGGAATCACTGCTCAAGGAATTACTGCCCTGGAATCCCTGCTCAGGGATCAGGGAATCACTGCTCAAGGAATTACTGCCCTGGAATCCCTGCTCAGGGATCAGGGAATCCCTGCTCAGGGAATCACCGCCCTGGAATCCCTGCTCAGGGAATCACTGCTCAGGGATCAGGGAATCACTGCTCAGGGATCACTGCACATTGCACACCCTGACTATGGTGCAGGGAGCAGAGCTGGGATCCCTGCTCAGGGAATCACAGCCCTGGAATCCCTGCTCAGGGAATCACTGCTCAGGGATCAGGGAATCACTGCTCAGGGAATTACTGCCCTGGAATCCCTGCTCAGGGAATCCCTGCTCAGGGAGTTCTGCACTTTGCACAGCCTGACTGTGCTGAGAAAGGCAAAGCTGGAAATGCAGCCAGGGACTGAGAGCTGTGCCAAGGATTTCCCTTCAAGGCCGGAGGAGGAGCAGGAGTGTCCCAGGGACTTCAGCAGGAGTTACACGATGGAACGGGAGCCCCGTTTCTCTCTTCCCCACGTTCCTGTGAGGATGTGCCCCTCCTCTGAAGCCCAGGGACTGATCCTTGCTGTGCTGTCCCCTGCTGTCCCCTGCTGTCCCCTCACACCCCTTTTGTTCCCGGGCCGTTCTGTGCCCCTGCAAGGCTCAGGGATGGGGAACACATCTCACACCCCGGGTTCCCTCCACCGCAGCCTGGCCCAGCAACACGAATTTGAATTCATCCTGAGAGCAGGGCTGCAAGGGTTTTAATAAAATCCAAACAGAAACTCTTTATCCACTAATAGTTTCAGCTAAAAATAGGCAACAAATTTCTCTGCTGAGATTTACTCTTTACGTACTTGGGCATATGCCTGTGGGTTTGAGCTGGTCTCCCTTTCTTTATCCACTGTGTAGGAATTTATTTTGCTCAATGTTGTTCTATTAGTTGCAGTTGCAATTCCCAGAATCACTCTTTTTTTTTTTTTTAATTTTTATTTATTTTATTTTATTTTATTTTATTTATTCTTTCTCTGGAATTTCCTTCCTTCTCTTCACTTCCAGCAGCCTGGAAGGGGGTGCCACTCCTGCAGTCACCATGAACTCCTGAGCTTGGCTGGCTTGCTCCTGCACATCCCTGGATGCAGGATGCCATGATTCTTCCCACAGCTGCTGAAAAAGCAGGAAGCATCTTTTAAAGCACCTGAGCTGGCCAAGCAGAGGCAGGGAGGAGTGAGTTTCTTCCCCCAGCAGCAGATCCCTCCCAGCACTTTCCCTTTCTCTTTATAAAGGGACCCATCATTTACTCCTCGTTACTTCATCAATTCTGCAATTTCCAGTTTAGAAATTTGTTAGTGGATTTTTTATCCTCCCCTGCAGCACAGCATTGGGTGGTTGATTTGTGCTGTGTCTGTTCACAGTTTCTGGGAATCCCCTTCTTGCCTCTTTATCAATAACCAACCTGCTTTTCCAGGCAGCTCCTCAATTTGTCTTTGCTATTCTAGACGGGTTTCAAACAAGGAGTTCGATGTCTCAGCTATTTCTGGCTCAGTGTCCCCAACACCTCTGCAGCCATTCCCCCTCCTATCGAGACCCACCCACCAGAGGATGAAATGCAGTTGGGAAATACCGTGTTTATGCCACGTGTAGGATGAGCAGCCCGGCTCCAGAGCCGCCCCTCCCACGCTCCTGCACCCCTCAGGGAACCTTGAGCCTATTCCTTAAATAAACACCAGAAAGCTGAACTCTGGTGTGTGCAGGCACCGCCGCAGTCAAACCTGGCAGTCAGGGGGTGTGAAGGTTACCAAGGGAGAGTTCTGAATGCAACAGCACAAAAGTTGCCGGGGGCTCCCCGAGCGCCCTTAAACTTCACAGCCCATCACTCGCGGCCATCTGGCCCCAGGCACGGGCCGGGGAGCGGAGCGCTTCCATTCGCAGCACAGAAACCGGGATGCACGTGGGCAGGGAAGCGGAGAGGCACGAGGGGTCAGAACACTCGTGTGATGGCAATAAAAATAATGACAGTGCCCTAAACAAGACATTCCCGCTCTAATGTTCTTCCCCAGGAGGTGAAATGACACATTGACGGGAGGAGAAGACAAAACAGAACGATCTTGACTGCTGGAGGGGTGAAATCCAGTCCTGCGCGTCCGAGGGCTAAATAAAAGCGTGTGTTGTCTAATCGAAGAGATTCTCACTTGTTTTTGGCACTCCAAAGGTTTTCTTGCTGCTCCGTGGGAAACGCAAGGCATCAATCTGCGCCGCTCCTCCTCTGGCCGCGGGTGCTCCGCTCAGTGGCTCATCGGGAGTTGGGTATTTATTTATTTATGGCTGGAACAGAAGTTCAGCCCCAGAAAACGTCCTGCTGGAAGTCGCACACATCCTGCGCTTTCAAGTGAGAGAAGAAAGAAACCTGGGAAAGAAGAAAGAAGAAAGAGACGAGACCTGCCAAGCCTGGAGCCCCTGCCCCTCCTGCCCACCGCGTGCACCCCCGGTGCCGCCCAATTAGCGCTAATTGACGCTTCCAGCAGCAGGGCCGAGCACTTCCCGTCACATCTGTGCTCTGGGAAAGGTCACCCGCGGTGCCAGGAGAGAGGGGGGCGGGCAGGGAGGGGTGACCTGCACAGGGATGAGAGCACAGGGATGGATGTCCCGCACAGGGATGAGAGCACAGGGATGGATGTCCCGCACAGGGATGGATGTGCTGCACAGGGATGGATGTCCCGCACAGGGATGGATGTGCTGCACAGGGATGGATGTCCCGCACAGGGATGAGAGCACAGGGATGGATGTCCTGCACAGGGATGGATGTCCTGCACAGGGATGGATGTCCTGCACAGGGATGAGAGCACAGGGATGGATGTCCTGCACAGGGATGGATGTCCTGCACAGGGATGGATGTGCTGCACAGGGATGGATGTGCTGCACAGGGATGGATGTCCCGCACAGGGATGAGAGCAGGACGTGTGTCCCGCACAGGGATGGATGTGCTGCACAGGGATGGATGTCCTGCACAGGGATGAGAGCAGGAGGGGTGTCCTGCGCAAGGATGGATGTCCCGCACAGGGATGGATGTCCTGCACAGGGATGAGAGCACAGGGATGGATGTCCCGCACAGGGATGGATGTCCCGCACATGCATGGATGTCCCGCACAGGGATGAGAGCAGGAGGTGTGTCCCGCACAGGGATGGATGTCTTGCATAGGGATGAGAGCAGGAGGTGTGTCCCGCACAGGGATGGATGTCTTGCACAGGGATGAGAGCAGGAGGTGTGTCCCGCACAGGGATGGATGTCCTGCACAGGGATGGATGTCCTGCACAGGGATGGATGTCCTGCACAGGGATGAGAGCAGGAGGGGTGTCCTGCGCAAGGATGGATGTCAGGCACGGGGTCATTGTCGGGACAGGGATCGGAGCGCACCGCGGCTCCATCCCGCTCATTACCTGTCATTACCCGTTAATTACCCTTCCTCCCGTCCGCTGTCAGAGCCGCAGCTCCTCAGGGCTCGTTTGCCGCAGCGGGCACCGGCGTTCCAAAGTCTGGCAGGGACCGAGTGTCGGGGACCGCAGCTGTCCCCGGATCCTCCCCGGTGCTCCAGCGCGGATCCTCCCAGCCGGAACTGCCCCGGGCAGGGTGCGCCGAATATCACCCAGCGCCGCCGGGAGAAGTGAGAGGAGCGAGCAGGAGGCCAAGGGCCTCAGCAGAAACGTGCAGACACAGAATGTGTGGGCACGTCCTCCAGCATCGCACCAGCATCATGCACCAGGAGAACCCGGCAGGAGCTCTAATTCTGCATTTCTGGCCAGTCACCTCAGCATCCTCCCTCCTCTCCACGGCTTTTTACACCTGCATCCACAAGATCAGACGGGAAGGCAGAGGGGGAGAGCTGTGTGGCTGAGCACATTACCTACCTGGGGCAGGATCAGACCTCGAGTCCCTCCAGGGCTGTGCCTCTTGCTGAAGAAAACACCAGCTCTTGCATCTGCTGGCTTTTTTTTTATTTTTATTTTTGGTTCAAGGATAAATTAAAATACTCAGAAGTTTCTTTGCTGTCCCCAAGACAGAGTTGAGATGTTTTGCCAAAGCTTTATTTTGTTGTAGTTTCCTGAGCAGGCACCATTTACTGACAAAAGCTTTATGGGATGTGGAACAGGAAGATGAAGGGAAAATTGAAGGGCAGGTGAGAGAAAACACCACCAAGAGCGAAAATAAAAACAAGGCAGAGGGGAGTAGAGGGGGAGGATGAGAAGATGTGCAAAGCAGAGATCAAAGCTGGGGGCTCACAGCACTTGAGGACAGCAGGGATCAGTCAGCAGGGGTCAGGCTGTCAGGGAGAATCAGAAAATCAGAATCATCCAGGCTGGAAAAGCCCCTGAGACCGAGTCCAGCCCCTCAGTGCCAGGGCCAGCAGTAACCCTGTCTCCGAGGCCACATCCCCGTGTTGTTTGAACCCTTCAGGGGCAGGGATTCCCCCACCACTTCTCTGGGCAGACTCTTCCCGTGTGAGAGCTCCCAGGGCTTTCCCAGCCGTGGAGACTCTGTCGCTCTGATGGTGCAGGTACAGCTCCTCCTGGGATGAGTCCACTGAGACACGCCTGGTGGGGATTTCATCCCTAAATCCAGAATTGTTCAGGCAAGCAGCTAATCTGAGGGAGAGCTGTTCTAAAGCCTGTGAGCGTGCCTGTGACTGACCCAAACCCTGCTGAACTTACCCCAAACCCGCTGCTTTTTCCAGCTCTGAGGCAGCGCTGCTGTGTCTGGAGGAAAAGTGCAACAGTGCTGCTCCGATAATGACATGGGGGAGTCTGGGGGAGCTTTTAATAAAGCTCAGTCACGGGCACAAATTGCACCTTCCACCGCGGCTTTGGAGGCAGGATCATTTCCATCTGGGGACAGCTGCTTCCAGGGCTGTCTTCATTTAAACAAATCAGTCCGTGTGCCAGGGTGGCAGATTGCAATTAGGGCACAGCGCGCTGGTCACACAGGCAGGGCTGCCGGTCCAGATTTCTGTCCTCCAGCCCTGCTGGGGACAGAGGCGTCTCCCCCGACAGAAGCAGCTCTGGAAAGTGCAAAAGCCGTGGCAGGAATAAGAGGCAACACAGCAGCGAGACTAATGAGCCTACTCTGCACCCCTGGCTTATTGAAATTCATTTTGGACCGGGGGAACTTTTCCTGCGTTTTTTCTAACGCTCCTCCGTGGCTGAGGGATGCTGGAGGTAATTGGCTGGATTTAAAGCCCAAAGCTTGGCTGTTTGAAATGCTCAGGAAGGAATTTTCCCCCGAAAGAAAGCAAATTGTCCTTGGGTCAGATCCTCAGCTGCCGCAGTGACGGACACCCTGCGACCTCTGCTGAGGGTGGGTGTAGTGTGCTTTAAACGCTCTTTGTCTTCCCCTTGTTATGAATTCCTTAGGAGCTGAAACCTTCAAAGGGGGCCAGAGGAACCCAGGAGCCCAGATCCTACTGAAAGGCAGCCAGGCTGATCAAATTTCTCCAGGGTGCTCAATTCCCAGAGCGTTCTGGGGCTGTGAGCAGCACTGGAACCACAACCAGGATCGGGGCCAGGCAGCTGCCGCTCGGAGGCTGAGCCCAGCAGGCTGCCAGGACAAAACGGGCAGGTGCAGAGAACCGCTCTGCGCAGGTTCCAAACCTCCTGCCCCCTCTCAGGACCGGGATGGGGCTCGGTGGGCGCGTCACAGCCCGGGACCCGTCACAGCATCCCCTGGTCCCAGGGCGCCGGGAGCCGAGCAGATCCCAGCAACCGACCCCACCAGCACCAGGTGTGGGGAAGAAGAGAAAGGGGAAAGTTAATTAATGAGGATCCAAAAGCAAGGAAGTTTCACCTTCTGAAAAATTCCCCCGGTGTGGACATTTGGTCTTCTCTCAGTGCAGACAATCCATACATCGAGGAACATTCGGATTGAAGAAGGGAAAAATTTATCTTCAGGGTGGTGGGATTTAGCTCAGGCAACACAACGGGATGTCAGCTGTCCCTCGAGCGTCTCTGCAGTGAAAGGAGGGCACATAAAGCAAAGCTGGGAGCAAACACTTCCATGAGGAGCTGGC